>NW_024080728.1:2961728-3126908 GCF_003009895.1 Hyaena hyaena | reverse complement strand
AGGAAAGGAAAGGAAAGGAAAGGAAAGGAAAGGAAAGGAAGAAGGAAGGAAGGAAGGAAGGAAGGAAGGAAGGAAGGAAGGAAGGAAGGATGGAGAAAGAAAGAAAGAAAGAAAGAAAGAAAGAAAGAAAGAAAGAAAGAAAGAAAGAAGAAAAAAAAGAAAAAAAAACATTTTCCAGTTCTTTTAGCACATGTACACTAGAATGAGTTTAATTGCTCTGAAGTCGTTTCATTGAAATGGTTCAAGAAGGAAGGCACAGAGCTTTTTCTAATTTGGCAGCAAAAGTATACTGCATGTTTATCTCTGCTTGTTGTTTTGAAGGTACAGATGAACATACCAAACTAAAGGGCACCGAAAAGATAAGTTTCCATGACATCCACAATAACTCTTTTATATTGCCGACTGGCTATTCTATATGTAGCATTCAGAGGCAAATATAAAAAAAATGATGTAAAGCCAAAATTATTTCCTTGATAACACTTGTTTTAAACACCTCGCCACTAAATAGCTAAAAGTCTCCAAAGTGAATGCATAAACCATATAAAAGCCACAAACATACATACATAAATTCTTAAGATTAAAGCAATAACTTCTAGAAAAAGGTGGGAGAAAACACACTACAATAAATCTATTTGTAATGGTATTTGGGCTCTACCAACTGCTTTCATTGGTCTCCAGTGGCTTACATATAAAACAATACATTTGATGTATGATTTCAATTCCTTATGGAAAACTGTTCTATCTACAAGCAGCCTGTCAAAGAGAATGCCAAAAAAACTCTTTCTGCGTCCCAATATGAGGCAGGACTTTAAGATATAACTTAAGGTCACAATCTGTTCTCGCTTGGTCAGGTTTAAGACTGTAATTGAGGAATGCCTGACCTGGGGGAGGCACGGGAAGGGGCCTGGGGGGTAGGTTTATTTATAATGAAAGAGAAATAGGCAAGGTGTCAGAGCTTGAAGTTAAATGGCATTGTTTTCCAGGGAGAGTGGCTCTACAGAATGGGCAAAGGGTGGCTCCTGGAAGCTGCCTGGAACCTGCCCCAACCTCCCAACCCAGGGCATATGGCAGTTGTCAGCTCCAAAAAACCACCCATAGACCCAGGAATCTATTTTCCTGTTATTGAAGGGTGCACTACAGGGAGAAAAGTTGCTGCAGAATGAAAATAAATGCCATTCTAATTGGTCTGTAAATTGCAGCCCTTCATCATTAGAACACTGTTCTGCATTTCAGCCATCATTTTTTTAATCCCAAATTAAAGTTGTCCAGGTTTAAAGAGGGAATTATAAAGTGAAAAATGTCTTCAGTTGCAGGAGGGCAATACTACACAACTCCCGTGGGCTATTCTTCTTGAAATTACAATCTTCCCAAAACATCCTCCTAATTTAGCTCTCTCAACTCCCCAGATCTTCTTCCTCCTAACTTTAGAATCACCATCCCCAGGGATCATGATGATTTCTCTGATCAAATCTCTTAAAGGGACATACTACCTGATCAGGAGCCCAGCATATCCCTCTGCTCTTCCCCAAGTCTAACTTTCACTCTTATTGATACAGGGGCTGAATCTGTTTTTCAAAACAGTAATTTTAAAATAAACGCATTTTGTTGATTTTGTTGTTATTATGGGCTTCTGTTGTTGTTGAACATATCATTGTGTTACTTGCCCATGGCATAAACTCCGTTTCACAGAGCAAGGGCCCAGCTTGAGCACATCTCATCACTTGGGTGGACTCCCAGGAGGATCTGTCTTGTTTTTAATCCTCTTCAGGGAAGTAATACCAACACCACTGGAAAATCTGACCAAGTAAATAGCATTCCATCTGCAAATTCCAAATTTCATCTGCCGTAAGTTCTTCCCCTAGGCTCTTTCCTTCTATTCTAACCTGCATGAACAACAGGAAAGCATGGTTTTTCCTCATCTTGGTGAATGAATGGGGGCTATCTTCAAGTAACTCTGCATCAAGTGAGATCAATTATTCACCATTATTTACAGCCAAGGAACTGCAAATGAGACATCTAACATAAAGATATCTTCTATTGCTGAGCTGAGATAGGAATGGCTGATATGAAACAAGCATTCAAGTGTATTATAGGGTTTTAGCTTAAGAAATGATCGTTTTAGGATGGAAATGTCCAAGATGGCTTTCCACAGGCTTAGGATCTCAACAGGAACTCAAGGGATCAGTAGTAATTAACTCAGAGCAGCAGAGAATGGACCTTCCAAAGGGAGGCAACAGCATAAACAAAGGCATGAGATAGGAGTAGTTTGGTGTAAGCCTGCCTCAGAGAACAGAGTGAAAAGGGATCTGACCATGTGGGACACAAGCCAGGCACTGCTGAGTTTCACTTCCTGGAACTTCTTCAAATTTCACAACCTTCCCTTGTGAGACAGATCACAAACACTGCTTCTGGGTGGGGTCCTGATATGCAGGGGTCCTTGGAATTAACCTCATGGGACCACTGCCTTTAGCTTTTGATATGCCTGGCTCACCTTAGTGTGGTCTGTTATATAATCTGCCATATGGTTTCAAAAAATAAAAACTGACTATATTTGATCAAAACTTTCCAAAATATATACAGACACAGAAAGTTTAAGGATAAAAATGTTCATTCCATCTTCCATTTTACATAAATACATATTTTTACTCTTAACTTCTTTACCTGTATATTTCTTGGACAATTTTTTAAATGAAATATAACCAATTTTTGCTGCTTTGGTTATTTTAAAAATATGTAAAAAGTTCAGCTGTTTGTAAATAAAATTCTGAAATTTTATTTAAATAAATTTCTGGAAAAGAAAACACAAAAACTCCCATCTTACTAAGTGAACACTCAATCATTTGTGTGTACTAGACAATAGCGAATATCCCTTCCGTATCAGTATTTGAACTAAAAATTCAAACAATATTATGCTAGTTTTTAAATTTTCCAATATAAGGTTTCCATGGAGGATTTCCCCCCCAAGTGGCAATGTGTCACAAGGAAATAAACATCCAGCCCAATGCAATGATTTCCTCAAAAACAGAATAGTACAAGGATTCTTCCCCCCAAGGTGTCATTCATAAACAGCAGATTCCTTATAAATGGCTAAACTCAGAGTTTACAAGATGCTTTTTTTTTTTTTTTTTTTTTAAAGAAAGCATCTTTCTAAATTCCTGATGCCTCCGGAGTTAATTAATTCACTTCATGAACTAGAAATTAGTCTTTTCCTAGTAAAAATGTAAATTTCATATTTAAAAATGCCTCCTTTTTTCACAAATGTTCAGAATGGAAAGTCTTATTCATTCATTAATGTAAGAAATATTTATCAAGTAGCTAATGTGTGATCAGTCTCAGTTGATAAATGACATGGTTCACTCTTCAAGATAAAAATCTAAGTCTTAAATTCAAAAGGTGAAGCAAGGAAGGTGAGATTTTCACATTAAAGTCCCTGGGTAATACTGTCATGGGGTCATGGGGTGAATTGCATCCCCCCGCCCCCCGAAAAAAGATAGAGAAGTCCTAATCCCCAGTACCTGTGACTATGACTTTAATTCAGAAAGAGGGTCTTTGCAGATAATCAAGATGAAGTAATTAAGGTGGGCTCTAATTCAATATGTCCTTATAAAAAGAGGGAAATTTGGATACAGAAACAAGATACCTGTTGAAGGTAGACAATGTGAAGACACAGGGAGACTGTCATCTTTAAGTCAAGGAACTCCAGAGGCTACAAGAAGCTAGGAACAGGTTCCCCTTCACAGCCCTCAGAAGACACTGACCTTGCTGACACCCTGATGTTGGACTTTTAGCCTCCAGAACGATGAGACAAGAATCCCTGCCGTTTAAGTCACTAAGTTTGGGGTACTTTGTAATAGCAACCTCAGAAAACTCATATAAATATCTTTCAAAACCTTTAAGATGAATACCAAGTAGGTGACCGTCTACCAAGGTAGAAGCCATGAAAGTTATCAAAAACACACAAAAAATGTAAAACCTCAATCACTGTGGTATATGAGGCTACCATTTAAATATAAAATTTAATCCACCTCAGGGGGATCATAGACATGCACCCATCTGGTTTTGTCACTCTACAGTTTATGCATCTGTATCAAATAACAGTGTGCCTGTCCTTGATTCTAGGATTTTATAATAACTAGTCTTTAGTTTATAATTTCAGGATTAGAGGAAGGCTGTGAGGCCCTAAGGCAAAGGCCCCATTATTGAGAGTCCTCAGCATGGATGGAGCACCATTAATTGGGACATTTGTGGGCAACATGGGCTCTTCAGTGGCCATCTCTGTCCACTGGTCCAAGAAGGTCCCTGTGTACAGGTAATTCATACTCAGAAAGGTTCCATGTAAATGCCTGATGTCATGAGAATTTTCTACCTGTCACTGTTATCTTAACCTCCAACTCTTGAGACATAGCTAGAGACAACCATTTACCCAACAGTATCAACGAAAATCTATGCAAGGGTTCAAAATAATACTTCATAACTTTTAAAGGCCATTGGGTTATTCTCCCAGGTGTGGTGTCCTTGGTCTTCTAATTTTTTTATTTCATCATTATGTTTAGTCAACTCCTTTCTGACATGATTTTGCCTCATAGTGCTATTCTTTGCTTTCAAAATTCATCCAATAGGTATGTTCATTTTTCATGCTTCTGTATCATTTAATGACTTATAAGTAGTTCATCACATTTTATTGAAGGAAAATCATGTTATATCATACAGTTGAAGTTTTCTACCTTAATTCCTTTCTACCCCTAACCAACTACCAAGGAATCTGCTGTACCTTTCACTCAAATTATATAACCAGGGCACTTAACTTTATATTTGTCGGTACCCTCTCTTTCAAAGAAAAGAAAATCAATAAATGGGATGCCTTTAATAGAGAGTGAATTAATAGAGATTGGCCCATAATAGAACTGTTATTTTCAGCACTTATTGCCTAGAAATGATTGTTAGGTCATCACCTGGGTTTGTGGCTATAATGGTGTCACTAGGAAAGAGGATGAGCACAGAGTAGAGACCTTTGTGGGCTGTATTCTGTCCAACTCTTAGCACGGGTCTGAGTCCTAAGATCAAGGCCATAGGTGACTCACAGATAAGGAGCCTGCATCATCATCCAACTTTTGTCTCAGTCTGAGTATAAAACATTTGGGCCTCACTTCAACCTTTGGGAACAAGATTTTTCTTTAAAACCATGAACTTCACTGTTCAGTCCTACCATCATCAGATGGGCCAATTTCCCTAAAACCAACTGGTCCCTAGACAGCTCCCCCTGACATTCTCTCAGGCTGGATGCACCAGGCCATGACTCATCTCTGTCAGGGATGGTTACAAACCTTGCCTTCCAGGTGGTTGATTAAAGCAAAGGGTCAGCTGCTGCCATGACAGCAGTGCTCCTCAACCTCCTGAGATGGTGCTGTAATTAAAAAAGTACACAGTGCCCTGACCCTTCTGGAAGGGGCGATAAAAAGAGTTTTGGCAAAACCAGACCCTGTGGCAATGGCAGAGCAGTCTGACCAGACAGCTAGGAGTCAATAGCTATGGGCCTCATCCTGATAAGCACCCAATAGCTTCGCCCGACTTGCCTCCCTCATCTCCTATTCTGATCTCACCCCCCCCTCCCATCCCCAATTGCAGTGCAGGCTGTCCTATCTTTTGTTCTGGCAGAGATAAGATGTATAAATGATGAGTGGTTGACAAAGTGTACTCCAGTGCCGCAGGCAGCTCATCAATCATTTTCCACATGTCGACAGGTAATTGATGTAAACCCTGCAGGCGAAGCTCCATCAGGTGAGAGGAGGGAAGAATTAAATCTGCTGTCAGAAGCCAAGCAGCTGATCTGTATTTAACATTCTTTTTAATTTAGCACATGTTTGTTTTAAGCTGAGTTTGTGGGCTCCTCCTTGCTCTCCACACTTGGGAAAGTGGCCTGAGGTCTCCTGACCCCACCTCCCTTCAGGCACTGAATGCATTGGTGTCTTGGGCAAGGCTCCTGGGAAGGAGAACAGACAAGACCACCCAGGACTGCTAGGGAGGCACTGGGAAACTTTCTGCTTAAGTGAAGCTTAACATCAAAGGGCCGGCTGTCAGGCGATTATCTGTCAACAGGATCCAGGTTGGCAGGGTGTGCTACCTGCACACAAGGAAGGAACCACTTACTGCGTTCTTTACTTAAGAAAAAAAGCAATAAAAATAACCCAACCCCATCTTTCCTTTATGAAATTGGGTAACACTTCCAGTATAGAGCTGAAGAGGTTTGGTTTTTCTTACTTCCTATGCATCATCCAAACCATTTCAGAGTTAAGTCAACCTTAGAAGCTACTGGTCAGCTGGCAAAATCTGAGAACCTTGATGAATGGTCAAGACACCTCAAGTTTCACATCCCTGCCTGATTCTAGATCATTGTTCTACCACCAACCTCCAATGCTCAACTCATGTGCTCACCTACACACACACACACGCTCACAAAATGTTTCATCTTTGCAGAAATCTTTGCTTTTGGGGACTCTGGCATCTTTGTGAACAGAAAATTACCACATGTGCCACATTCACCCATTTTCAAGACAATGATAATTAATATATAAGACCTTAACTCCAAAGTGACCCCTGAACATTATATTGCAGTGCCTTAGGGTCATTTGAACCAATAAGATGTTACAAAAAAAGTTCTGTTTGATAGAATGCTAGATAAACCAGCTTTTACTGGATTTCCTTTTCTATAAGGAAATGAGTTGACATTTAAGACTCAGTCATAATGGCTGGGCATTGGTCCCTGAATTTGCCACTCTACCTTCTCAACTGAAATGAGTCATGTCCCAAAACAGAGGACTGCTCTGCCTTGCTTTCCTGCTTCTCGGACTCAGAGATGGCAATCTCTATTTTGGCAAGGTCCAGAAGTGTGAACAATAGAACACATTATGATCCAGATTCACGGACTGGCCTCTAATCCCTACTCCAACTCTCTTTCACATTTGCAAATCTAACCTTGCCCCCCACCCCAACCTCAAAGAGGGCTTATGAAGTCGGAGTAATTGGTGGGATCACACTGAAAGAAGCCTTCCAGATTTCTGTCCTGAATTAGACTAGAGATTTAACTAGATTCTACATTTTTTGAAAATGAGGGACACTAGCAATCATCAGCCATATAGATTTAACTAGATTCTACATTTTTTGAAAATGAGGGACACTAGCAATCATCAGCCATATATATATATATATACACATATATATGTATATATGTATATATATGTGTGTGTGTGTATATATATATATATAGTCATTAACTTAATCTTTCAACAAATGTTTACTATGTACCCATCATGTGCTAGGCACAGTAGCTGAGGCTGAAAGTATAGCTGTTTATCCTATGAATCCTTGGTAGCTGACAAGTTCACAAAAATACTATGATATAAAGTGTCGAGTGTCTTGTCAACAGACAATTCAAAGAGAATGTGCCTGGCTAATAAACACATTTTTGAAATGTTCAGCCTCACTAGAAATTAGATCAATGCAACATGAATTAAAATGAAAGGGTTTTTTTTCTTTCTTTTTTTAAGCTTATCAAAATAGCAATAAGTGGGGGGAGGGGATAACACCCAGGTTAATAAAGAGTATGGGGGAAATGGGTACTGATACACAGAGAGTAGAAAATAAGTAGATTGATACTGCCTAAAAGACAATTTGGCAATATGCATCAAGACTTTAAATATTTTAAAGAATTTTTCTTAAAGTAATAATTAGATATATATACAAGATTTAAGCATAAAAATATCCTTTGAAAAGATCTTATACCCAATACTGCAAAGGATACATGACACATACATGATGAGAGATAAAGGGCAATTCAGGGGAGGTTATGTTTGGCTGAGAGGAATTAGGGAAAGATTCATGTGGGTAAGTGGCTTTACTCTTAGTTCTGAGAAATAACGGGATTGTGGCATGCCGGTTAGGTTAGGAGGACACTTTGGGAAGGTGGATGGGTGGGGATAAGAAGGGCAGAGAGAAAGGAGTGCAGAGCATCTGTGACAAGTGGGAGTTGTGCAACTTGGTGGGAGCATGAGATTGGGAGGGGCCAGTGGAAGTGGAAAATGAGGCCCCTGCCCCATTAAGCTGCACTAGGTTTTGCTGGCCGGTAAACAGGCTCTTCAATGGGCAAAGGGGTGGCCCCAGCTGTCTTTCTACAAACAATAACAACAACAACAAGACATGATCAAAGCAGTGCCCTGGGAAGTTTGGGCCATTTGTATTGGATAAAGTAGGAGAGGCTGTGGAGAGATAGAAAGCAGGGAGACAGGCAAGATTATAATAATAGTCATGCAATCTGTCTACCAAGTAACAATATACCCCCTAGTAACACACAAGGGAAAACCTAGTCTGGCTTAGTTTGACTGAACAGCAGCTTCTGACTGGAGATTTTCTTTCTTTCTTTTCTTTCTTTTCTTTCTTTTCTTTCTCTCTTTCTCTCTTTCTCTCTTTCTCTCTTTCTCTCTTCCTTCCTTCCTTCCTTTCTCTCTCTCTTTCTTCTTCTTCTTCTTCCTCTTCTTCTTCCTCCTCTTCTTCTTTTTTTTTTTAAACAAAGTCTACTTATGGAAACACGGGCTAACAAACGATTGTCTCGATTTACAAGTTATCAGAACCTGCTATCAATCCTCAATTAAATTTTCAAGATACAAGGAGTTCTAAGACATTTTAAAAACACAGAATTACTCAGTAACAGAGGTGAGGTCCTAGACTAATAGCCTGCCCAAATAGGCTTGATTACTAATAGCTTGATGGGCTAGAAATATATCATTTACAAATATTTAAAGCTAAAAATTTTTTTCAAAGTATCCTGGATGAATCTAAGCATGCACTGGTGTGAAGCTAGTTAGTCCGCCTGAATCCTGTGGTTTTTTGTATCTACTGATTTATAACAGTTCTGAAAAATGCTGTGAAAAAATAATTTCAGTTTCATCAGTACTTGTATTCAAATATACTGATGACAGCATTTAATGTTTATCAAATTCTCAACATATGCCAAGCACCGTTCAAAGTACAGATACTAACTTATTCCTAAAAATAATCTTATAATGTAGGTACTATTATCCCATTTTCACACAATGAAACTGAAAGCAGAGAGGTTAAATAATTCACCTGGGATAATGAAGCAAGTGATTGGAGAAGCCAGGAACTGAACCCAGGTAGTCTGGTCAAGAGCCTGTACTATTAACTTCTACTTTATTTTTTAAGTTTTTTTTAATGTTTTATTTATTTCTGAGAGAGAGAGAGACAGCATGAGCAGGGGAGGGTCAGAGAGAGAGGGAAACACAGAATCCAAAACAGGCTCCAGGCTCTGAGCTAGCTGTCAGCACGGAGCCCGAGCGGGGCTTGAACCCACCAACCATGAGATCATGACCTGAGCCGAAGTCAGACGCTTAACCGACTGAGCCACCCATGTGCCCTATTAACTTCTACTTTAGATTACTTTCACTAAAACATTTCTCATATGATTTGCAGGCACAGCAGTGGATGGGTGTGTACATCTGTGAGTGTGTGTGTGTGTGTGTACACACACAGTACTCACACAGGTGTGAGTGCTGGGGGAAGAGAAGAAACAGACACCAGATGGTGAGGAGCAGGACTGTGGGGCACTGCACTGGGAGGATGGTCAAACTCAAAGACAGAAGATCAATAAGTAAGCCTGGTTTTAACAACAGGAGCAGAGGGGAGGAAAGAATAGTGGTTCTGGACAGTTCTTAGAACGCACCCTCACCCACCCAAGCATAGTGGTGTGTATATCCCCTAGGGAGAGAAGAACACAGCTGAAAACCATATGCCCAAGCAGACCAGTCACAAGATTCCTCTAACACAGGGATCAAGTCTCTAAACCATTTTGCAGTGAGAACTACAAATAGTATTCTTTACTCTTCAGATAGTATTCTGCCCACTGGAAATGGCAACAGCTTGAGCAGAAGTCGGGGAGTCAAGCCTGGCAGTAGGCCTGATCAAGTAAGAGTTCTAGCAGGCTGAAAGGTGCGTCTTCCAGGATGGAGCTTGAGCTGGATCACGCTGGGAGATTCAGCAAAATAAAGGGAGGCTAGCCCAGAGATGAGTGACAATAGTGAAGAGCACACCAGCCCAGACAAGGGTCCACTTGTGAACTGGGTAACACTGGCACAATTTATGGTGGTTAAGAAGCAGACTGGAATGATTTCTGAGAACAGACTGATCCTCCATAGCAGATACATGATTGTGTTAGTAACAAAGAAAACAACCCATAGTTTAAAATTGAATTTAAATTATTTATCATTCTCTTACCTGCAACAGAGGGTTTATTTCACTAAGGGTGTGTAAGTCTCCAGCTGGACTCCATTGAGTATCCATCACAGATGTGAGGATACAGAAGATGCTCCCTGGAATACACACAGGACATCCTCTAGCCAGCTAGTTCACATTGTACCCAAGAGTTACAGGTCTTTAATGGGTACCTCCTTGACAGGATCCAGGGGGTGCCAAGGGAAATCATATCCACAACACAAAGCCCCTGGACTTGTACTGAGGTGTGCACTATCAGCAGAGACTGTTCCATAGCCACTCTAGAATCTTTGAGCATCTTCACAGAGGGATGAACTTCAGGGATGATCTCACAGCACCTTTTTTTCACATTGGGGGAAAAAAAACACTTTTTTTTCCAATTGTATCCATGAGCAAAGCCAAAGGAATGGCTTGACTTTGAGCTCATTTGGCATTTGGCCTTTCTCACTGAGCTACTATTTCCCACACATTTTCTGAGTTAAAAGCAAAGTTTGCTTTTAGTTTCTGCAACAGGGAGTGCTCCTTGTTGACAAGAGAACTATCTGGAATGATGTAAGGGTCCAGATTCCTGAGCCAGCTCACAGCCACCTCCAACTCTCTTGACCTGGGGAGTGTTGACAAAACTTCAACTTCCTGCTATTCCTCGTCCCCATCCACGCCAACAGCTGCGTGTCTTCCATTTGTACTACCCTGGAGACTCTGGATGCCAGCAGTTTGCATTTAAGCGGGAGTCCAGTGGCAGACTTTGGAGCTGTCCCAGGATTCTGGAAACTCTCATTCTCCTCTATACATAACCTCCAAGAAAATGTCTGCTTCTTCCATAACTATCTAGATCCAGAGCTCCATGGCAAAAAAAAAAAAAAAAGCTGACAAGTTGTTGGATAATTAATTGATTTCCTTTGCCAGTTCTCTCCCTCCATTCTCTTCCCAACACAATTCCCTGACCTTGATTTCACAAGCAAGTATTAGACCAGGGGGACATACACTGTGATCTGAGTTTGTAGTTGGTTAAATAGTAAAAACAAAAGGAAACCCAAAAATCAAACAAAAAATTGATTGAAATGCTATAATTGTACTTAAACATTTCATTTTAATTTGAATCAGAGGAATCAAACTTTTCTTTTGCATAGGTTAATGGAGGGGAGCAGAATTTGTCATCCTAAAATATGCCACTTTGGCATAAGGATTATTTTACATCGATCATTATTATTTTTTATTTATTACTGAAGTACAGTTGGCATACAATGTTATATTAGTTTCAGGTATATGCTAAGTGAAATAAGTAAGACAGAAAAAGACAAATACAGTATGACTTCACTACCCACAAGAGAGAATCTCTAAAATCCAAGAAGTGACCCTTCTGTAAGAGATATTTACAAGGAAAATCTCCATTTGTGAGGACGTTTCCCTCTCTGTACCAGAAGACAATGACTAAATCTCTAGAATCTCTTATGATAGAAGGCAAGGACTTAAATCCACACAACAACCTTAGCTTACCATTGTTGATTGTATTTTTCTGTTAACCCTCCATACTTGGCCTCCTTCCCCCACCCACCTCCAATATTTCTTATGTTTAGCTAGAGATGGCATTTAACATAGTGGCTTGGGCCCTCAGGGTGCAGAGGAAGAGGGCATTATTCAGCTTTCCTGGGTTTCACCCATGTAAAAAGGAGATATACATGTTATTAAACTTCCTTTTGTTTTTTTCTCTTCATCTGTTTTTTGTTTGTTTGTTTCCTTTATAACACAAGTATCTAGACAAGAACCTAGAAGATTGGAGAGAAAATTATTTTTCCTTCCCCATATTAGCATGGACTCTTGTACATAAGCCACTCTCATTATTGAGCTTCTAAAATTTCCTGTTGTGTTTTCTTTAAATGGGAAATAGAACTTTAAAACTCTTGCAAGGCAATCTGAGTACAGACTCCTAGAATTTTATGGCTTCTTTTTTTCTTTCAAGTTTTACAGCTGCCTTGTCCATACTTAATAGACTGTATTTTTTTCTAAATCAAACCTCATCGAGTCTTACATCTTAGTTTTCATGAAAAAAGAAATCCACCGCACTCTCACATTTCACTGGTTTTATAACATTTAATTAAACTGCATTATTATAATATAATTATAACTAGGTTTGAGAGCAGATTCAACTGATTTTTGGTAAATACACAGTTCACCTGGTGAGACCAGAAGTGCCTGGTTGAATCACAGAGCCTGCCAGCTGTGCATTTGTAGGATGACTGTGCATCAGCCAGTATGTTCATGGAAGAATGGCAGGTCTTGGTGAGTATACAGGTTGGTGAAGTGCAAAGTAGTTAAGTAGAGTGCTTCACCTGTGTGTGTGTGCGTGTGCGTGTGTGTGTGTGTGTGTGTCTGCATATATGTGTATACACATTCACACATTCTTTTCAGATAGTATTTAGTTTTATAGAACAAGACCGCACACTTATTAAGACTGTTTAGTAATCCCAATATGAAAAAATCCCCGACCTTATTCTTACTAGCACAAGCCACAATGGTTAAGGAGGTACATGGAATCCTGATGTTCTCCTCAACAAATGTCAGCGCTCATAATGGCTGCACAGCGAGCATCCATTTGGCATTTCCTCTGTGAGTGAACAACTTTGTATCCACGTGGTTGGCTTTATGAGCAAGTAGGCTGAAAAATCGGAATCTGCTTCCTAGGCTCCATTTCAGGGAAACGTTTAGCCAGGTATCTGGCCTGAGGAGTACTCTACTTTTTGTACAATCTGCTTAGGGTGGTTTTTGGTTGGCAATGGAATGGGGAAGAATGCTGAGAGCCTTTTGCCCAAGATCATTCTTTTCTTATTTCATGCAGAGAACCTGTCATAACCATAGCTCTGTTATGGTTTTTCACATACAACTCCTCATCTCTGCCCATAGCTAAAGGGCTCAGATGAAAGCCTGAACTAAAAGCAACCTCTCCAGCAGGCTGGTCCGCAGTATATGAGATCCCTTGCATGAGAACACCAGGAAGAAGAAAATGCATCACAATATGGAAAGATAATAGGGTGGGGGCAGAAGTGGAGAGAAACAAAGGAGACTAGAAACAGAAGACAGGTTCCAGAGAGGAGGGAGCAAGGTAATGAACAGGAGAGAAACACCTGGCAGGTGGAAGGAGGGAAGGGGGACCCACTACAGGAGCACACTCTCTGCTTTTCTCTATTTTTGTGCAGTATTCCTCTTGCTATCTAAAAGAGCCCTACTAGCAGTTCCATAATTTCCATAGCCACAAAGCATCGAACAAAGACATTTTTTCACAAAATAAAAAAAGAGGTTGATGCATGCAGAATGCTTGTGGATTATTAGCAGTGGTGATTAAAACCAAAAAAGCCAAGAGGTGCCTGGGTGGCTCAGTCGGATAAGTGTCCGACTTCGGCTCAGGTCATGGTCTCACAGTTCGTGGGTTTGAGCCTCGCCTCGGACTCTGTGCTGATGGCTAGCTCAGAGCCCGGAGCCTGCATCACATTCTATGTCTCCCTCTCTCTCTGACCCTCCCTTGCTCACGTTCTCTCTCTCTCTCTCTCTCTCAGAAATAAATAAAAACATTTAAAAAAGGCCAAAATTATTGCATGAGAATTATATTCAATGTAAAGTGAGGGAGGAAGGGAGAAGACAGACTCTCCTAGATCAATGGCTAATGAAAAAGCCAGCTCCATCATAAACATCTTCAATGTTCCTGAGGTCAAACAAGCCACACAGCCAGCATCTTTGATGGTGGTCCATTTCAGAGGGTATTCGTAAATTTCTTAGGATATCCCTTTTCTCTGTCAATTTGCACTAGTGGAGTTTGAATGCCAGTAGGATTTCTTAACTCTCCTCTGTTGACATCACTGCATTCCATGGCTCTGAGGACAAATGGGAAATGTAAATGACTTCTTAATGTAGGGGCTTTATTACTCTCCTCTCTTTCCTTAGGCCCTCAAGGAAGCATTGAGGACACACAGCCAAGACTTTGGGTTTGTTCACTCAGCAATGGCCAGGGAAGGAATTATCCCCACAAGTAAGACACATGAAACATGTTCAGGGCCATTCTGTGATTGGATACAGAAGTGTTCTTCACAGAAACGCTGTTCCATCTTGGGATGGCTTGCTTGAAGCTATGACCCTCAACTGGATATGGACATGATCACCAGAAATCCAGACTACCAGCCATCACAGCCTCTTTCCTGGGTTAGGAGACCTGTACCTATGGAGAACCTTCCCACCCCCACCCCGCACCTTCACGTTACTTTGATTTTCTGCCATGACAGATGGTAGGTGATTTTACTCTGGGTACCCAGTCATCAATGCGTGCTTAATGGTTTCTTCTTAAAGAATCTTTCATCATTTCAGGTGTGATCCAATGAGTAAAGATAGATACTCAAAAATCTATTTAGTAAATATAACTTCCAAATATTCACACTTTAAACAGAGCAAGCTGTCCTCATAAACACTATTTGGTCAACATTTAGATGAACAGGAGATAATTTCATTACAAAGTGCTGTGATTCATAAAGAAAGGGGCTTCTGAAGATTAAAATTCTCCAAACCGTTTCCACATATCCCACAACCAAAAGCAGGAAGATATTCACCTGTCTCAGCTTTCCTCTACCTACCTCGAACCCCTGCAAAAAATGTTAACGGAAAGGAGTTAAGTGAAAGCTGTTCACTTAAAGTTGTTCACTATTTCCATTGTAAATCAGCTGAAATGAATAACATTGGTTAAGTGTTTACAGAGGAGGGAAATAAGAGAAATAAATACTATCTTACTTGCCTTCTTCAAAGCTCTAATGGAAAAAAAAAAAAAGACAATTTGAAACAGAATAAAGTAAGCTAGATTCTAATCCCTTTGAGTTCCACTCTCTTAACATCCTGATTTAAAAGATATTTCCTAAAAATACCTACTTAGCTAACAAGAAATATTACAAGTAATAATGATTATGCCACCAATTTTTCCACTGAAAATATGGCCCCAGGTCTCTGCTTTTATGATGAAAATGATGGGGGTTAGGTGGCTCCCAGTTGCTGTTTATGACCTATCCACAGAGTGATTATCCACTTATATCTAGTGAGATTACTTAAGGAGTGGGCCAACAGAGCATGGAAGTTCACTTTCTAGATGGTGAAACTGAGGCCCCAAAGTGAGTGTTTCTCAGAGTTATGGGGAGCCATCAATTTCTGAAAAGAAACTGCTTAGTGTTGAGGACATTGGCCCAACCTCCATTTATTCTGTGGCCAAAAGGGCTGGATTCAAGATTCCCACAGGGGCTTAAGTCCTGAGGGTTTGGCTTGGTATAATTACTACTGAGTTTTGCCACCAAGACCAGAATTCCTTTTATCAAGGGCAAACAGCTTGCCAGAGGCATTTTGATAAGAACTTACCAAAATATAGCATTAGCTGTCTTCCTGACACATTACTCCACTGTTTGTTCAATAGCAGTGACATTTAAATGGCAGTAAGTGTAGAGCAGAGAGAGGCAGCCTGAGAAAAGGTGTGAGTTTCATGTGTGCTGGCAGCATCAATTTCAGCCATGATACACTTGGCCAAAGACTGTTAGCAAAACATTGATGCAGGGGGTGTCAAAGAGAAGGAGGTGGGGCTCATAGTCTTGCTACCTCAGCAAATGATTCTGGGTTATTCTGGAGAACAGATACCTGGGGAAGAGAGCAAAATCTCAGCTCCTTTCACCTGGGCCACCACACTATGAATGCTCTAGATTTGGACCTTTAAGGGATTTTCGGAATACTTGGTACTTGGTCATGAGGAGAAAAAGAGAAAATAATAGACAAGGAATGGCATGTTTTGGTCCAGTGACAAGGTGAGAGTTGGCATAGGAAGAGGAAAGCAAGGTGTAAATGAAAGAGAAAAGGCACAGGAAAGAAGAATTAAAGGAAGATTAAGAAGATGTGATAGTGGAGAGAAACAAACTAAAAGACTCTCACCTCTTTGGTAGTCGATGATGATGATGATGATGACGACGACGACGACATAAAGAAGATTCCTCTTTCATTCATCCCATCCACTCATCTACCCTCCTACCCATTCAAGCAGTTATTAATTCTGCAAATATTTGCTGGACTCCCTTACATGACAGAGTTTGAGGTGCACAGGAAGATGCCACACGTCCTCAAGAAACCTATAATCATGGAGGTGACAGCAAACTGAAACAACTAACTAGACCATGTGTCAAGACCATGAGGCACTGCTGCCTATCAGCCAGAATCCTGTATCCTCATACCAGCTTCTTAGACACAACAGAATGCTGCCTCATACCCATTGGTTAGGGGAAAAAATGTCTTCTGGGTTAGATCTTCAGAGAAGCCAGGACTACCCTAACCTTCCTGATTCTAAAACTCTTATATGTAAAATAATAAAATAAAATGAAATGAAACATATATGTATATAACATGCTGAAAGAACATCATTAACAGTAATAGCAAACAACAATATCAATGATTAACACCTGTAGACCACTCATCAGACACTTTTTTCTAAGTGCTTTACATGTATTGACTCACTAACCCCCTTACTCAGTTAAAGATCATTATACTCTCCAAAGTCAAAGGACCAGTAGAATTTAAGCCCAGACAGTGTGAATCCTATGTCTGAGATCTGTCTGTTGCCACACTATGCCTTCACCGGGAGACAGCATGAAGCAAGAAGGGCCACAATGAAGAGAACTACTTGGCATGAAGGAGCTGCATGCCAAATGACATGAGTAGAAAGCATTTTTCTAGAACCCCCAAATAGGCATAGAGTAAAGCACCCAGATCTAGGCATTCTTCAGATTTGTCCTAGGTGATTCAGGAGACATAAAACTGGTAGAGCTTTCATCTGTGATGTGGAGGAAGTTCCAATTGAGGAGAAAAGACTAATCTCTGTGATCCATGAGGAGAAGAAAGGTCTGTAAGCACACAGTCAGCTCTGTAGCCTTGGGGTGAAGATGTGCTTTGTGTGTCTCAGAGTAGAACCTAGAAAGGCAGGCCTGGCAAAATAACCTTAAAGTGCTAGTTCATTTTCAACTCTACCCTTCATTTTGTAGGTAAGCAAGAGGATGAGTAGCCTCAGGAGGAGGAGGCTGTCTTTACAATACAGGAAATATTTTTTTAATTTGATAAAACAAATCAAAAACAACAATAACAATGACAGCCAATGTTGGTATATCACTTACTCTGTGCAGGCTATATTCTAAGCATTTCCATGTATTAATTTTTTTCATATCTGAGCTAGGGACAATTATTTTACAGACAAGAAGACCCCAAAAAGTTAAATAATTTTCCTAACATACAAAAAATTAGGTGGCAGGACACAATTTTTACCCAGACTATCTGGTTCTAGAGTCCTAGAAGACTCTACAGATAGGTGGAAAGAGGAAGATACCTGGAGGTGCCAATGGTTGCTGATGCCAACCGATCTTGGACCTAGTCCAAGAAGAAGACAATCTGCCACAGCAGATGTTAGAGCATCAGATTCTGAGAAGTGAGATGATCAGGTGTCTCAGGCCCCTCGAGACACTGCTCTTGGTCACCGACACTCCCTTGGAGATACCAGAATAGAAAATGCATTTGCTATTCCCTCTGTTTAGAATTCTCATTTCCCTGCCCAAATACTCATATGCTCCTGCCACCAGATGTTGCCTTCTCCAAAAGACCATCTTTGATTACCCTACATGAAATATCATTTCCCTGTATCCCCCACTCACATTACTCTGCTTGAAATACATTTATTTATATACTTACTTATTATCTGTCTCTCTTGCCACCCTCACCTCAGAAGGTAAGCTTCTTGAGCAGGAAATCAGTCTCTGAATAGTGCCTAGAACAGTGCCTGGCACATAACAGGTCTCAAAAAGTATTTGTGGAACACAGAGATACAAAATCCTCAATGGGAATCATGGTGGGATTCAGAGAAGAAAGGAGATGAATCATTTACTTCCTTTCGTAAACTCCTAAAATAATGTAAAGGGCACTGATTCCCATCATCATGAAGATTCCACTCTTAAAGAAAGATGTAGACTCCTTCCAGAGGAGAGCTGAATCTAATGGTAGAGACATGTTCTCCATCGTAGAGTAATTTATGATAATGGAGAGGCAGCAACAATGACTCCTCAAGGTAACTGAGAGGCAGAAGGGAGGGAGGGAGGCAGGAAGGAAAGGAGGGAGGGTGGGCATGAGAGGATGAAGTAAGGGGAGAAGGTTCTGTTAATTTCATGACAACCCAGTCATGGGTTGGAAAAGTTGAAATATGAGGTCAGGACACAGGCAGGGCCATATCCCTATCTGACAGGCATCAAACAGATTCCTAGAAAATGTGTTTTGACTGGTGTCTGGCCTCAGACTTTTGAAAGCCCAATTCTCTCACCTCCTTGAATATCAGACTCGGCTTCTCATGATGGCATCTGAAGCCCACTTAGGTGTTCTGGTAAGACTGAACAACTACCTCTGCCAGCTAATTGCCTCATTAATTAGAGCACCTCATTAATCTTACCATTATCCAGGCTAATTAGAGGATGCTCTCCTTCTCTCCTTCCTCTCCCCCCCCCCCCCCCCCCGCTCATCTCTGTTTTCTCTTCGGTCTCTTCTTCATATCTCTTACCTCTCCCCGCCCCCCCCCCATTAAGACTCTCCCAAGACCATGATTCATTTACTCGAGCTAGCAAATTGAGATCCTATGTTTGGGTGGGGGGGAGACCATACACTAAAATCTTATTATCAACTAATAGCTAAGACAGAGAAAGAACAATCATGCAAGCAATAAATTATACTTTTATTTATCTACCTGGGTATTAAATTTTCCCTCTTCACATAAAAGTATCTGTCTTGACTTAGGTCCTTGGTATGTCTGAGTTCCAAATAATCCTCATCTACACTGACCTACTGGGAACGGCATGTATTGTTTGGTCTTTGTATTGTAGATAAGCATTTCCTCTGTTATCATCCCCTTTTAAATATTCTCTATTGTACTGGCAAGGTCTTATTTTTGTTTTACGGTTTTTATTCTTATTAGCCACCTCAAATCATCTATGAGACAGAGATAGGGTAGAAAAATTAAAAATTAAAAATCAACATACACATGCAGACACGTCACCCACCTACAATGGAGGGGGGGGAATGAGGTTTAGAAGTAAAGACAGTCCAAGAAAAAGCAAGAAAAGCAACTAATGTAATTGAGTCCATGGGGTGTGGTATAACGAGGATGGATAGAAACAAGGATGGTACAACGAGATGGATAGATTGGGATCCCAGCATCTGGGAAGATAGAAGCTGAAAGGATACAACTGACACTGATAAAGAAATGTGCACACATGATGGTCTGATTCACCCAACACAAGAACCTGGAAGCTGCTCTTCAGACTTACAGCATTTTACACTCAAAAGAGTCAACTAAAAAACCTCTTTGACCTAATAGGTAGTTCATGATTAAAATATAAATGGACTTAAATAAATTGAGATTATACATGTGCCAAAGGCAAGATGTATTATTATAATAAACTAGGACGTGCATTTGGGAGAAAGCCCAGAATGTCTGGAATGAACAGAATTACAAGGTTCCAGATTGCTGTTTTCTTGGAGGTCCTTCAGGAAAATACAGATTCATGGGGGTGGGGGTGGGGGGCGGATATCCAGCCTCTGGACTTGAAAGTGGCTATGATGGAAGGAGGAGCAGAAACATACTTCACCCAGAAAGCGAGAACAATAGCTCCCTTCTGAGATTTGCAAGGCCCCATTAGTATCTGCATGGCCAATTCACAGGAGAGAAATGTATAGTAGCGGAATGGGCAGAAAATCCAGTTTCCATCTTTCCCCCCTGACTCTGTGTGCCTTGGAAGCTTAACATACTGTATGGAGCAAAAATAATAAAAAATAATAATAATAATACTAGTCCTTGTAGTCTCAGGGAGAGATTTCTAGTCATTTTCCAGGATCCCTCTTCATTTTTAACTTATTCCATATGCTTTGCTACTCGCAGACCCCAGCCTCAGCAGCAAAAGCAATCTATGCTGCCCTGCCATTTAAGTGTGAGGAGCCCAGCTCTACTGAAGCTTGTCATCTTGCCTATTAGCTTGATGTCTTTATTCACAGACCATCTGTACCACCGAGAGATACAGAGGCAGCTAATGTCAATATGAACAAATGCCTCCTCTTTTACAAGAAATGTCAAACACAGGACAGGCTAAGAATGACCCCAGGAATACCAACAGATGTTCACTACAAGTCTCTCAAAAATCAATCCTTTCTACAGGGACTAATTAAGATGAAATAAGGAGCAAAAGTAAAGAAATTTGTGTCATATTATCAGGAACTTCATCCTCACTTTCCAAGCTCATTATGGGCAGATTGGCCTGTGCCCTTTGAAAAAATGCTAAAAGAGGGGCTGCAGGTACCAGGACACCAGGGAGGCCTTCATTGGCCTCTAGTTCCAAACTGGAAAAAGAAAATCACCAATAAAAAAAAGGAAGAAGAAGTAGTGTTACTTACACAAGCTTATTTTTCTGGTCTGGCTTTCTTTAAATAATCACACAAAGAAAGAGTCCATTTTCAGAAAGCTTCCAAAAAAAATGTGATGTTCTTCTATCTAAAAGGGGATAAGGCTTGGCATCCTGGGCTTGGAAGTCCAGACTATGGGGGCACAGAATGGTCATCTGCTGGAAGGTAAGTGAACACCTCCTATACTCTAAATTTCTCTCATATGTTTTCACCCTTCGTGAGTGGGTTGAATCTTATGGATGAATGAGCCTCAAATGAACATGGGTTGGCATTGCTTGAATTTTAAATATAGCTTGGCTTTGCTTTTAAGTAAGGAAATATCTGCCATCTAGAATAGTTGCTGTTCTTCATTAAGTTATTTGTCACACATTCTGGTTGGGCAATAAAATGATCACACAACATCCTAGTACAGTGGTCCTCAAACATTTCTCTGCCGAAACACATAGTAGATGATGTTACCAAGCCTAGCTCGCTCCCAGGGGGTCACATAAGGTGAGGTGCCATTCTCTCTAAAGTAATTAACTGTACCCCTTTCTCTCTGCTCAAGAAATTATAGAACAAGGCAAATCTGCTCTAATTTACATGAATGTACATCAAAACAAACTTCAGTACTTTATCATCAGTAGGCATTTGCTTGTGGCTTCACAAAATAATTCCAAACTTTACTGGTGAGTCATGTTAAGATCCCAAAATATATTTGAGGTAAACCAAAAGCAAAGCCTGGAGACCCCTCCACAGCACCATGAATCCCCTAAGTCTCCACCATAAAACAATGCACACAGAGGGAATGGGTCAACATCTTGGAAAATAAATGGGTTCTTTTTGTAGATGATGAAAGGTTCAATTTTTGGCATCTAAATGTATACAGCAATAGAGAAAGGCATGAGGATTTCATGATTTACTAAGAACAGTGACTCACTCTATACTAAAAGGTATCATCACTCCACCAACACCACAACACAGTAAAACTTCTGTCAACATGCTGGATGCTACACTAAGGTCTGGGCACCATTTTGTGCCATGTCTTCCAGTTTTCCCAAATCTTTTATCAGTTCACAGGAATTTTTGGTCTTGGATGATTATCTTTGACCGTGGAAGTCACTCAATCTTCTGTATGATTCCCCAAAAGACCACAAAAGCCAATATTCAAATGACTGCTCCTGGACCTCCAGGTCACTCTCTGATTTCCCTGGTCAAACTGTCCTATGCTGGGGTGAAATATGTGGCATAAATCAAATAACAGAATTCTAAAACTACTAAGAGCATTTATTTATCTATACTTGCCCCACCCCAAAATTAATGCTGGGAAATCTTAGCCCAGGAGTAGCTGCCTCTAGGAAAGTTTTCCAAATAAGCCATTTGTTTTATAATACTGCTCCAGTGACTCTGTTAACCCTGGGAAGGTTTCTACTTCAGACTCATATGGGCTGGATCTTCTGCAGGGTTTTTCTAACCTGAGAAGAGCTATTTAAGGGTAGCCCATATAAAAAATGCCACATAATGAATCACTTTGGAGAGACTAAAGCAGTAACACGCCTTTTGGTTGAGTCTCTTATCCAATCACTCTCTTGCTGGCATAATCAAGTAAAAAGCAATACAATCTCCATCCTTCCTTCTCCCTCCTTGTGATCATAACACTGAACATGGTAAAGTCTGTGACTCATGTGAGACCATCTCTGACTGTTAAGTTTGCAGGGACAAAACCATTGTCAAAGGTGATCTATTTCCTACACAGAAAAGATTCCCAATTTGTACACTCCTGGACTAGAGATCAAGCAGATGCAGGGAACTGGTTACTGCCCAGTCCAAGTTCTAACCCAGCTATTACTATCCTTGTGCGAACACAAGAGCAAGAGCTATCAGATAGAAGTGTATAGCAGAGAAGGAATCTGGTAGGCCTGGAAAATGGCTGACGAAAAGTTCTAGCAAACCCCATTACCACCTTGGAATGACTCTCCAGTGTGGGTCATGAACACAGAGAAGATCAAAAGTACAAAGACAGAAGCTAGACTTGCCATAAGACCTCAACAAAATCCAGCTTTTCCTTTAGTCAAAATAGCCACGATCATGAATCTCATCAGTCAAAATGGCTACCTTAAGAGCCCCGCCTTTCTCTCAAAGAAGACATCTGAGAAGACTGCTTGACCCAAGGGGACTTAGTGAGACTCTACTTCAACTGGGGTTTGACCTTTTGACCTTGAAGTCACTATGCCCTTGGGATGGAAAGGTGGGGATATAAGGGAAGTAAAAACCAAAGTCTTGCTGGGAAACTCGCATTTAATATAATAATAAATAATAATAATAATAATATCAACAGATTCACTAAGGGTTTGTTACATGAACTAGTAATGGGAGACTGGAGTCCTAGTCCTGACTTTTACCAGAACAGGGCAACTTACTCACCTTCTCTGAATCTATTTCCTCACCTGTAATCTAGGTGATCTGAATTAAAGATTTCTGCAGTTCACTCCAGCTCTAAAAAGCTAAAATTCTATGAATCCATTCTAACCCTCCATGTTATCTTTTCTAAGTAAAACATTCAAGATGGTTTATAGGTATTGGCCCCAGAAGGCAATAGCTTGAAATAACAGATCTACCTGTTTGAGTTGCATGTAATCCCCCCAGCATAGTGAGGACTTGTTCTAGTGCAGCTGAAAGAACACACATGCTCACACAGGCACACACGTGGGCATCCCACATTAATGCCCTCAAGGCCCACAGGGGCCCCCGCCTATCTCATCCCAGCACATAAACTGAGAGTGATAACTTGCCATGTCACACTGTACTTTCTGCACGTCCAAGCTGGCAGTACTTGCTACATCCAGGACCTGGGAAACATCTGCAGTTTTGCGATTCTTCTTCGTTTCCATTCCCGTGATGCTCTCTGAGCCTGCTCGGATCAGAGAAAGGTCGCAGGCTCCATCTGGCTGCCCTGCCCCCCTCCATTCTCTCCCTCACCACTCCGGTCCCCCCTAAGGAGTTTCTGCCCATTTTGTCACTTCCACCTGTTCTGACAGGTTCCCCTGCCTGACCCCAAGATAGCCCTTGGGGACATTAATCATATAACAGCCGGAGCTGTGAAAGAAACAAGGGTTTGGCTGGATACTGTTACCGTCTCTGTCACCTACTAATCATGTCCTATGACACGGAGAGGCTTAATCAGATGGTCTGCTCTCTCATTAATCATCCTGGGCTCACTCAAACTTCACAGAGAGATTAAAGTTTAGCTCCGCTGGCTCCCTGCGCCTCCTCCCACCTCACCCTCGTCTAAAGCAGTTTCAGTGGGGGCAGGTCTCAGGTTCCTTTTGCTTTGCCAACTGGCAGGGCGACATGGAGTGTCGAATGCCTACCAAAACCACAGCATTCAGGACAAGGAGGACAATTCCTTGCTTCCTTTCTTTCATCCTCTCCCCACCTCACAATCTTCAGATCATTCAGAGACATGGAGACCAAAAACTCATGTAATGAGAAGGCTGGGAATCATAGACCTATGCCTGCACTACAGAGGCAGATGCCACTTATATCTATGAACCTTAAAGAAACTAATAAAGGAGAATTTTCCTATGCTTAATCAATAGCAAGGAAAATAATAATCATTAAAAAATAATTCATTAAAATAGGCATGTATACTCAAGTGGCCGGAGAGTGGCTCTACCACCAAGGACGGCATTCCCCTCTGGGGACACCAGCCTGAGGATCCTCCTCCCTTGTCATGCTACTGAAACTACACCTTCACTCAACTCAAAAATAGCCCGTATCCTTTATGAATTCTTTCCAAACTGAAGTAAAAGTTACCGAAAGGACTCTCCAAAAATACCTCAGACGTGAGAATCAGAATAGATTTTAGCTCCGCGAATTCATTCTTAGCCTACTTGCAATTTTCTGAGCTTCAAAGGGGGAAAAGCAAGTCCCAGCAAAGGGTTCTCTCCGAGTATTGGTTTTGTACTTGCTCGGGGTGCTGTTGACTTTTGCAGCGCTGTATGATTATGGGAAACAAGGATAATATTTGCCCGCAGAGCCAGGAAAGAACAAATATTTTATCAACATCTAAATCATCTCTCATCTGGCAGGGGAGGAGGAGCGGAATGCTCAGCTGCACACACATAAGCTGACAAGGGCAAGAGAGGGGCTTCTGGGGGAATCATCTACCTGTGCAAACTTGACCTTTCAATACTGAGGATCATATCCACTGCAAAGAGATCTCTCCGTGATGATCCCAAATACTTCCATCTTTCCGAGTTTCCACGCCAACACCCCTCATCCCAGAGTGATTGCCAATGTGCCAGTGTGCTGTCTTTTTCACATCCAAATGTGGAAGCCGGACCTAGGACTCAGGAAGGTGGGGTATTTCTGTGGATATTTTGGGGGGATGAGGACTTGCCCTGTTGTTATGTTTGTTTCTATTCACTGATCCTCCACCGCTAGCCTAGAAATGACAGTAGGTGGAAACACTATCTTTCATTACACAAAGTATAAATAGTGTAATCTATCAGCGCCGTCAATCACAATGATTGATTACAGGCTGTCATAGAGAAGAGTGACATATTAGAAAAGTTTTGTTAACAATGCCTATTGCTAGTCAGCCTGCCACAGAGGCTGGTGATTAATGTGTTGTCAGCCTGTAATCCCACACCCTTGGCTAATGAGGCAGGAATTTATCATCTTTACAGAGTGGCAGATGTCAGGGAGAAAGGAATCCAAGTGCTGGAAACAATATACTTTTTCTTACTAGGCCTGACAAGTCTGACAGGCCGAAAAAAACCACAAAGCAGCTTTGTATAAGCACCAACTTAAAACGAGGAACTTTTCATTTGGCATCTTCACTTTAAATAGTGCTGCAAACCAGCCTCTATCCCTTCAAAAAGAAAAAAAAAAGGACACGAACAGAGGAGAGCACAAAGCTGAATTCTGTGAACTTTGCACCCCATTCTTGACAGCTGGAGACCCCAGGAAAAGGTTGCCATGGCGAGCAGACAGCTTGCTTTGGAAGATAAGCCCAGAGTAACTTTTCACTTTTACCTGTGAACTTGTGACTGGCAGAAAAACATGGCATCCAATGGAGGCTGGGGACAGAGACCTCTCTTGCCACTGCCTTGGGGCAGCTATTACCTGGACACTCATTGTGCTCTCTAGAATCACTGCCCTTTCCATTACAGATGAGAAATGAAGGGAGTGAGATAAGAGATGGGGCCCTTCACTAGTAAGAAAGTGACCCAGCAGGAAAATAGGACCCTTTAAAAATGACTTTCCCTAGAGCCCTGCTATGACATGAAACTACTTTCAGGCTACTTTTTTTCCACTCACCTTCCCTCCCACTCAACTTTTCCATTCCTCACATGGGTCAGTGCCTAAAAGTTCTTTAAGCCCAAGGAAATTCAAGCCCTGTAAAGAATGGGGATTCTCTAGAGGCCCTTTTAATAAACGCCCTGTCCCCCTACATTCTATCCCCTCAACTGCACCTTCCATCTCTCCACACAATTTTCATAGCAGAAGAGCCTGCATTCCTGTTCAGACCCTTTGGGGGCAAATCTTGTTTCTTCCCAGACACTGGGGTGCTTCTGAATCTTGGCTGTGTGTTTCAACTTGTCCAAGACTGTTCACTGTGTTCCAAATAACTCATAAGCACCACCTCACATAGGAGACACCTCATCTTTTCCATGGGATACTACAGATATTTCCTAACTTGAAGACTGAAGCTCTTCTCACAGCAATGATGTATTCTGCCCATACTAGAGCAAGGAAGAGGGAGTTGGGGGGAAGGCCTGTCTGGCTTGGAAACTTCTCATACCAGCACCCTGTGAAGATGCAATGTGTTCCTTGTTCTCACATCAGTCTCCAAGGAAGGGGGCAAATCTTAAGTGGCAACATTCTGACAGATGTAATCCTTTCTCAAACACAGATACCTCTGCTAATGTACACAAATGCAATGCAAAGAAACAAAGAGGGACACAGCAACCAGAGGAGGAAAACTCTGCCTTCTGTCAACAGCACCCTCGGGCTAGAACACACAACAAAGCATTAAGTAATGTCCAAAAGACAGCATGCAAGCATTAAGATGCATGGGGGTCTCCAAGAGCAGGGAAACCCCCCAGTGCACTGAGAGATGGGTTGAGTGGACCAGGAACCCATATGCCCAAGAAGAACCCCAGGGCAATGTCCAGAGCCCTTCGGTCATTCCCAAATCCAAGGTGCTGAAGGCTGTGGGCCTGTGACAGCCCTGGGGTCAGAGGCTGGACAGCTGGGGGCCCTGGGTGGAAAGGAGTGCAGGCTCTTTGGGGGATCTGCACAAGAGGCAAGCTCAACCCTGATGCTAATCAGACGGCTGTGAGTGAAGGGTGAAGAGGGCCGGCGCCGGCTCCACTCTGCCCAAGCAGCTGTCCTGGCCACAGATCTCACTTAGTGATAAGCAAGGAGCTGTGCAGACACCCTTCTACCCTTATCCTGCACACTCAATGTGCTGAGAGAAAGGTGCTGAGTGAGCCTCCCACCCAGGGCTTCCTGGTCAAAGGCAGGGGTGCTCTGTCAGTCTCCCCCAGACTCAGTGCTCACAGCTATGCGCAGACAGAGCCCCCATCTGGCCCTCCCGCCTCCAGCTCCTCCGGGCCTGCCAGCTTCCTCCCCCTTCGCTGTGCTCCCTCATGCAGCTTTCATTAACTCCCTCAGCTGGCAATTTCCATCCATTTGAGGACAGATTAGAAGCGGAATTCAAAAAGAAAGTCACTTGACCTCCCATAATGTGCTTCTCTTAATTACATTAAAGATTTTCAAATGCAGGCATACTGGGTTTGACAGGTAAGGTTTTAATCAACTTCAGGTGGCCACTTTTAAGTGCTGCCCATACTGGTGCCACAATGTTGGCTTCACCTACACTCCCAACATGGTTCTAATTTAAATGGCTAATTTTGACATGAAGAAAAGATGAGAGCCCACGGAGCCCCCACCACTTCAGTGGAGGTGATTCTAAATTAGGATTAATGCCGCAAGCTGAAGCATGGTTAGAGGTTTATTTTATGGAGGTTGGAGCAAGTAAATAACATTTATCCTTTGTATATGTCTGCATGTAATTACTGTAAAGTTTTCTTGTGTATTAAATTATACAAACTCTTTAAAAGTAGGTGCCTAATGTCTTTTTCTAAAGCTGTGTTATTATTTTGGTCAAAAGTTGTTTACATTAAACAAATTCAATTTACCAAACTTTGACATGTTTGCACAACTGCATGTAATTTACACTGGAAGCCTGAGACATGACTTTCAAATGAACTTTCTCAGTCCTAACTTGGGGGATTGGGGTTCAAACATTTAGGTGTTGTGGCCTGCTTGGCCAAGTTTTTATGGCCAGTTTCATTGACTTCACTGTCCTCTGCTACAGCCTTATAATCATTCAGCAAATAAATATTGAGTATCTACTGTGTTCCAAGTACTATGCTGGCTGCTGAGGATATAACAAACAAAAAAGGATATGAGGTCCCTGTTCAGAGGAGCTTAAAGATTATTAAAGGAAATGGAAAAGCAAAGTAACACATAAAGACATGTCAAAATGCAAGGCAAAAAGACAACCTTTCCTGGAATGGAGAGGTACATACTATTTGAAGATCCATCAGAAAAAGCAGAATCTGGTCTTACTTCGGAGGAAGGCTTCCCTGGGGAGGTGATAATGGGAGTTGAGAACCAGAGAACCTTTTGATCCCCTTTGCCTATTTTGTCTACTCCCTCCTCACCCTCCTTAGTGGCAACCACCATTGCGTTCCCTGTGAATCTATGAATTTTACTTTGTTCCTTAGATTACACAATAAGAAATATCATATGGTATTTGTCTTTTTCTTACTTACTTTATGCAGCATAATGCCCCCAAGATCCATTCATGTTGTGACAAATGGCAAGATTTCATTCTTTTTTATGGCCAAGTAATATTCCATTATGTAGATATATGCGTGTGTGTGTGTGTGTGTGTGTGTGTGATACCATTTTCTTTATCCATTTATCCATACTTAAGTTTGTTTCCATATCCTGACTGTTGTGAATAATGCTGCAATGAAGATAGAGGTGTAGATATGTTTTCAAATTCGTGTTTATGTTTTCTTTGGATAAATACCAAAAAGTGGAGTTGCTGGTTCATATGGTATCAATTATCTAATTTCTTTTAGACACGGCAGTCTAAAATACTGGGTGACAAGACTGCACCTAGGATAAATACTTAATGTTCTAGCTAAGTCTCTACATTGAAAAGATTATTTTCCCATGAAGGAAGAACTATCTCAGGACAGGGTCCCAGAAGGAACCAGAATGCAACACAAATTGTTCAAATGAAGAACCTTTCAAGAAAGGGCAAGGTAGAGAACAACACAGACAAGGGGAGGTATCCAGAGACTACCAAGAGGTGTAGCCTGTTTCCACTCAGGGCTGAGGAGCCAAGAGAAGGAAAGAGTGTTGAAAGATACCAGTGAGGACCAGAGTCATGGAGAAAGAGCTCCCCTCAACAGGGAGATGGAAGTGGCCAGCATAGAGAGGCCATAGAGAATCAAGAGGTCTCTCACTGTATTCTAGGAACAGGGTGAAACAGGGTGACAATGAGGTCCTGATACAATGCCAAAAGGCCCAAACTGCCTTGACCAGGGTGACTGAGGCCACGACTAGGTGGCACAGAACACTAGAATATAATCTCTCTGCATCCAAGCCAATGGCTCTCACCTGGGGTCCCCGGGTCAGCAAGCTCAGCATCACCTGGAAATATCTGAGAAATGCAAATTCTCAGGCCAGCCCAGATCTACTAAATTAGCAACTCTGGGAGATGGGCCCAGAAAACTGTTTTAACAAGCCCTGCAAGCTACAGTTTGAGAACCACCACTCTGAATTAAAAAGTTTCCTTTAGAAAGAGGTCTGATAAGCAACACCTAGAAGCACTGATCCAGCCCAACCAAGGCAACTGATTAGCCATGTGCGGTCCTCCACCCCACCCCTGCACCCACTCCCCCCTGACTTCCCCCCAACCCCATTAGAGAAGGCCCAGAATCTGGGAAGCAGTGTGGCTCTTGTGAAAGATCAATGCTTGAAATAAGCTCTCTGAAGCTCTTGCGGTGTCTCGGCAGAAATAGCTGTTCTGGGACTCCAGGGGGGATATTTTAGAATGATGAAGACTCTGTTACCAGCAGCTTCTGCCTCTGAGGACTCTCTTCTCACTCTGGCAAAAGAATGGACATGACCAGGACTCTGCTATTGCTAACACCACTGGGAGATGATGTATTTCTACTAATGGCACCTTCTGTCGCTACAGAGAGGCTGCTCCAGCTTCCTCTTGTCCCGCAGAGAATCTGGCAGCCTCTAGAAGATGTAATAGAGACCTGAGGACATTTGGAAGATGCACTACACAGGAAGGGTGTTTTCAATTTGATTTACCTTCCATCTCCTACAAGGAATGGATAGTTAGTACCACACTGCATCACAAGCCCAGCACGCACCAAGAGTGGGCCTGGGGGAGATTAAATAACCCTTGTCAAGAGTACGAAGGGTGATCCCATGGATGCTTGTGACTGACTCCTCCAAAGACACAATAACAGGGAATTAGCTTAAGTACAGCAGGAGGGACTCAGGATGGAAATGGGGGAAATCACACAAGGATATTTTATGGCTCGACACCAATAGGGGTTCCCATCCACTGCCTGAAGAACAAATAGTTTGTGAATTTGTTCTCAGTGCACAATTGACAGGCTTGGAGGGAAAGCAATTATTCGGGGGTTAAGTAAGACCTTAAGCTTTTAAATGCAGTGGGTGAAAATATTCAGAAAACTTAGGTTTGTACTGCAAAAGCATACCATACACAAAATTGGAATACCTCCTAAATGTCAGACTATACACATTTATTCACAGGCACTGATAACTATTGAAAGCAGAGGAATTATTTCAAATGGGGGTCACAGCAGTGTCAACAAGGCTTTCATTCGCTCATTCATTGTCTCATTTCAACAGTAAGCCCATAAATGCTTAGTGGGCACTGTATTAGCTACTTAGAGCTGCTGTAAAATATCACTACAGATCCAGTGGCTTAAAACAATGGAAATTTATTCTCTCATAGTTCTGGAGGCCAGAAGTCTGAAATCAAGGTATAAGAAGAACCACACTCTGATAGCTCTAGCAGAGAATCCTTCTTTGCCTCTTCCTAGAGCTTCAGATGGCTCTGGGTGTTCCTTGGATTGGGGCCACATTACCCTAATCTCTGCTTCTATCTTCCTATGGTGTTTTCTCCCATGTTTCCATGTCTGCCTCTCTTTCTCTCGTTGTATCACTGAATTTAGAAGCCCATCCTAATCTAGGCCACCTTTATCTTGGACATCATTAACTTAATTACATCTTCAAGGACACTTTTTCTAAATAAAGTTACATTCACAGGTTCCAGGTGGACATATCTTTTTTTAGGGGGAGGGGGCACTACTCAATTTATTATAAGTACTTACTATGAACCTGGTATTGTTCTAGAAGTTTGGGATACATCAATGGGAAAAAAAAGTAACAAAAATACTGTCTTTATAGAGCTAAAATTCTAGCATGGGGAGGCAGATGATAAATACTATGCATAATATTAAATAAGTTAAATGCAGTTTCTTAACAAACGGTTAGTGTTCTGGAAAAGAAAGTTGTTCAGCAAGAGAAAAAGCGGTCCCTGACTGGTGGGGTGATATTAATGAGGGGCAGTTTTCAGTATGAAGTAGAGTGGGTCCAGTGAGTCTCACTAAAAAAAGAAGATTTAGCTAAGACCTCATAAAAGCAAAGGAATTTAGCCAAAGGAATGTTGGAGAAAAGAGACTCCAGGCAGGAGAAATGGCTAGAGCAAACGAGTTTGCTTGGTGTATTCTAGAAGGAGAATGGAAGCCAGTGTGGCTGGAATAGATTGAGAAGGCGAAGTGTGGGAGAGAAAGTCAGAAGCCAGATAATGTAAGGCCTTCCAGTGAAAGGAGAAGTCAGTGACCCAAAAACATAGTTCTTCACCTCTTCATCTATCACTCATCTATTCAAAGACGTGGCTCATGTTTGTGACCCTAGCAGGGACCTGGCAAATAACAGAAAACACAGTCACCTGGGATGTTTAAAAGAAGGAACTATTTAAAGGAGCGAAGGTAACACAAAGGAAACCAATAGGGATGCTGAAGCCCTGGGATGAGAAAGAGCAGAAATTGAACACTAAAATGTGGGTGAGGACTTAAACTGTGGAAAGAGGTGGATGGGACTGCCAAATGTGAACTATAGTCTTGGGTAAACGCAGCCAGAACCACAAACCTTCATGCTGGGAAGCGGAGAAGAAAGAACCCTGCTTCTCTCTCCTCCAATCTTCTGATCTGTTAGTGCCTCTCATTGTCCAAGCCCAACCAGAAGCCAGAGGGCAATGGAGCCTGCGAGGTCAGGGCAGTGCCCACCCCTCAGAACACAGTCTAGGTAAAGACACACCTAGACCTTGTGCGACAAACAGGGAAGAAATGACACCATCAAGTCTTGTCCTATCCCTGCAGACTCCGTGGATGGTAAAAGAGCTGTGGTCCTCGGCCTCGTGGTGCTTATATTCTGCTGGTGGACAGAAATCAAACAAATACACTAAAACAAAAAACAAAACGCCCCAGCAGATCTTAGAAGAAATTCTACCTGTACTTGGAGGAAAGGGGCTTTTAGCCTAAGGACAGATACCAGTTTTTACCCTGCAGAGGCAGCTAAAACTTTGACAGAAAACACACAGTCATTTTGGGTTGAATAATCAAGAGATAGATACAACGATCTTCTACGATTTGGGAAAAGGGCTTGAACTTACACTCCCATCACTGCAATGTGCTACCACAACCCAAAGGTCTCGAAGCATGTTCATTAGCCTCATAAAGTGTGAGGATGAGACCAATCCCATTACCTGCCCTTGTTCAGAACCTTCGCCCACAACTCCACACCGCCAGGAATGCTTCAGCTGTTCCATAGGCCACACCTACAGTCAGAACACCAAGGCCCTCAGGATCAGAAGAACATTAAAAGTCACTGTAGTGCAACATATGCATGATAGAGAACCTGTTCCATTAGCAACTTGAAGCATTTCTCAAACTAGGAAACTCATTACCTTTCAAGAGGGCTCTGGTTGCAAAAAGCTACTTCTTTACACTGAACTGCATTGTGCCATATTGAATCTTCCATCTAGAAAGGCTGTTAAATTGCTAGAGAAGGTCTAAAGGAGACCTGAAAAATCACCCTAGGAGCAGCAAGGAACTGTTATGTGAGAATAGTTAAAAGATGACCTCTATGGGGCGCCTGGGTGGCTTAGTCGGTTGAGCGTCCGACTTTCGCTTAGGTCATGATCTCGCGGTTTGTGGGTTCGAGCCTCGCGTCGGGCTCTGTGCTGACTGCCAGCTCAGAGCCTGGAGCCTATTTCAGAGTCTGTGTCTCCCTCTCTGACCCTCCCCTGCTCACGCTGTCTCTCTCTCTCCTAGAAATAAAATTAAAAAAAAAATTAAAAAAAAAAAGATGACCTCTATGCCTTTCTCATTTCAATAAAGCGAGAAAATGGTACACTAACAAGTACATGTATTGCTGTACCATTCTTAACAGCCAAAAATGGAAGAGCTCAAATGTCCATAAAGAGATGAATGCAAAATAAATTGTGGTAAATATACACAGCAAAATATTATTTGGCCACAGAAAGGAATGGAAGCATTGATATATGTTATAATATAGATGAACTTGAAAATATTACATTTTCTAAGTGTAAACTAAGTGAAAGAAGACAGTCACAAAAGACCACACATTGTAAGACTGTGTTTATAGGAAATATCCAGAAGAGATAAATCCATAGAGATTGAAAGCAGACTGGTCATTGCTGGGGCCTGGGGAGAGAGGGAAAAGGGTATTCATTGCTTAATGAGTAAGGGATTTTACTGGAATGATAGAAATATTTGGAACTAGTTAGAAGTGGCATCCACAAGACACTGTGGATGTACTAAATGCTACTGATTTTTTCACTTTAAAGTGGTTATTTAATGGGGCACCTGGGTGGCTTAGTCGATTAAGCGTCTGACTTTTGCTCAGGTCATGATCTCGTGGTTCGTGGGTTCGAGCCCCGCATCGGGCTCTGTGCTGACTGCCAGCTCAGAGCCTGGAGCCTGTTTCAGTCTGTGACTCCCTCTCTCTCTGACCCTCCCCTGCTCACACTGTCTCTCTCTCTCTCTCTCTCTTTCCTAGAAATAAATAAAACATAAAAAAATAAATAAAGTGGTTATTTAATATTATATGAATTTCACCTCAATACACTTTTAAAAGGGGGAGGATAGTAGAATGGATAAAGACATAGTCACCCAACTCTACCATACCAGAACTTTTGGTAAAGCCATGTTTATCACAGATAGCAAAGCCAAAGACCTAATTACACCAAAAGGTAGCACAGGATGAAAATATAAATTGTTCACAAAGATACACACCAGTGCTTCTTAAACCATCTGTAGCAATGGACAAAATTTTGTTGCCGTTGTTTTGGGTTAAATTTCCAATCTGTCATGGACCAATACTTCTATATAATAAAAATAAATTACTAGGACTTCCAGCTTCTACTTAGAATACAAAAATCTGGAAAGAGTATCACTTATGAACCACTACCAAGAGAAAGCTTACTAATGTGCAAAATCATGATGTTTATCTTATCAGAGAACTAAGGAACATGAGGTCTTTAGACTAGTTAGTAAAAATAAGTTAAAAATTTTTACTGGATTGCTAAAAGCCAAATGTGGGCTAGCAGAGAGAATAAACCCCTCAGAGCTACAAACACAAGGGGAATGCACACCTGTTCTTCTCCAAGGACCTCACCATAGGATCACAGAGAAACACTGGGGACCCAGGGCAGCTTTCCTCAATGATACCAGAGAAAGGGAACAGACATTTCCATTAGAAAGACACAATAAGGAATCTACTCTTGAATCATTGTTGCACTATATGCTAACTAACTTGGATATAAATGAAAAACAATTTTTAAAAAAAGAAGGAAAAAAAAAACACCAAAAGGAAAGACACAGAGCTCCTCACAATGATTTTTCCTCTAAGAACAAAAGCCTTAAATTACCATGGCAAATTTTGTCATGCACTGGGGAGAGATAAAGACCATTGCATCAGGGGGGAGAGTGAAAGACTAAAGACCCTCTACTCCTGGGCGAAGGATAGGAAACAAGCCTTGATCTAGACTACTAGAAGTCTCCCCTAGCTGGGGAAAGGTCATGACCAAGCAAGTCTCCATTTTATAGAGCAAAGAATATCACCAAAAATAAAGGGAGATACTCCTTCATGATAAAGAAGTCTAGTCACCAAGATGGCATAACAATCCTACAACCTTAGAATGTCAACAGAGCTTTAAAATGCATGATGGAAAGATAGACAAATCCACAATTGCAGTTGGAGATTTGATCATTATTCTTTCAGTAACTGATGAAATAAGTAGACAAAATCAGTACAAATAGAAAAGGCCTGAACAGCACTACTAACCAACTTGGCCTGACTGACATTATAAAGCTCTATATTAAGCAAGAGCAGAAATGCATGGCCTTTTCAAATGCACATGGAACATACACTAAAATAACCTTATGCTGAGCCATAAACAAGCCTCCACACATTTAAAAGAAATTTAAAATATACAAACTGTGTTATGTAACTGTACAAAATTAAACTAGCAATGAATACAAAAAGAGGTCTAGAATATCACTAAGTATAGGAAAATTATGCAAGAGGTATCACTAGAACACATGAGTCAAGAAGGAACTCATAAAGAAATATAGAAAATATGTTTAAACTGAATGAAAAAGCATAAAATTTGTGGTATTCAGCTAAAACAAGAATCAGAGGGAAACTGATAAGACTAAATGGCTATATTATATAGAAGAAAAGGATCAAATCCATAATCTAAGTGAAGAAACAAGGAAAATAAGAGCAAATTAAATGCAAAGCCAGCAGAGGAAACTAATAAAGATTAAAGCAAAGGTCAAGAAAATAAAAAGAAAAATCAATAGTACCAAAATCCTGTTCCTTAAGGACATCAACACAATTGCTAAACCTCTAGCCAGACTGAACAAGATTAAAAAAAGAGAGAGAAGATACAAATTACCAATAACAGGAATGAAAAGGAGACATTAATAACACAGATACTGCAGATATTAAAAGGATAATAATACTGTAAACTTCGGGCAACAATATTCAATAACTTAGATGAAATTGGCATCCCTTTGAACATCAAAAAGTATCGAAGTTTATCTAAAAAAGAAATAAAGGACTAAAGAGGCCTATATCAATCAAAGAAACTAAATACGTAGTAGAAATCTCACAACAACTAGGACAGCAAAACCAACAAAAAACTACAGGCCCAAGTTAACTTTAATAGAGAATTTATGAAACATATAGCTAGAGAATAACACCAATTCTATAGAAACTCATCCATAAAATAGAAAATTAGGGAACACTTCTCAACGTACTTTATAAGGCATTATTCTGACATCAAAATCAGATGAAAACATTATAAGAAATCTACAATTAAATATCCATCATCAACAGATTTTAAAATATTCATCAAACATGAGCAAATCAAATTCAGCAATATTTTAAAAATATAATAAATACATCATGATGAAGTGGCAGCTATTTAGGAATGCAAGGCTGGTCCAACACTGCAAAAATCATGTCAGTCTCTATACACACAGAGCAAGGAAAATAAAGTATATACTAGCCTCAAGGATAAACATTTGACAAACTCCAGGATCATTTATGATAAAAAAAAAACACTTAGCAATCTAGAGACAGGGGGAAATTCTTCAACCTGATAAAGGGATCTACAAAAAGTCTACAGCTAACTTCATACTTAGTTATGACAAACTAAATACTTTCCCTTTAAGATTGAGAACAAGGCAAAGATATATACTGTCATTATTCCTAATCTATTTAATATTGTGGGATCATGGTACTGAGGTACTGTGGCCCTAAGTACTGTTGGTTTTAAGCTGTGCTAAAAGGTAATAAATAGAAACAAAGAATATCTGGATTGAAAGGGGGAAGTTAAACTGTCTCTATTCACAGATGACACAGCTGCCTACATATAAAAATTTCAAATAATTCACAAAAATGCTACTAGAGATAATAAGTGAGCTTAGCAAAGGCATAGGAAAGGTTATATTTCTGTAAGCCAGCAATGAACAATTAGAAATTAAAATTTAAGAAATAGTATGATTTGAAGTAACACAAAACACATAAAATATTTATGTAGACATCTAACAAAATATGAACAAGATTTACATGCTGGAAACTACAAAAACACTAATGAAAGAAATAAGAGATCTAAATGGATGAACAAAGATGTTCATGGACTAGGAGTTTATTTGATTAAGATGTTCATTCTCCTCAAAATGCCCTGTACACATTCAATGCAATTCCAGTAAAAGTTCAGTAAAATGTTTTCTAGAAATCAGCAAGCTAATACTAAAATTTATAGGGAGAGGCAAAGGAACTAAAATAGTCAGAAACATTTTTTAAAAAGAACAGTGTTAGAGGACTTGGACTATCTGACTTCAAGATATGCTATAAAGCTACCATTACATGTAGTACATGGCAGTGTGGTATTTGTGAATGGATAGACACACAAATCAGTGAGATAGAATAGAAAGACAATAGAGAAAGATCCCACATATGCATTCTACACATAGATTCTACAATTCATTTTAACCTAAATGAAAAGGTAATTGCATGGAGAAAGAATAACCTTTCAGTAAATGAAGCTGAAGCATCTGGATACCTCTATATAAACCTTGACCTATACTTCAGACCATATATACATAGTAACTAAAAATGGAACATAGACTTAAATGTAAATTCCACACGTATAAAAACTCTAGAAGAAAACATAATAGAAAATCTATGATTTTTTTAATGTTTATTTATGTATTGGGGGGGAGGGAGAGGGGGAGGGGGAGATGGAGAGATAGACAGACAGACAGACAGCATGGGTGGGGGAGGGACAGAGAGAGAGGGAAATAGAATCCCAATCAAGCTCCACACAATCCCAAGCCTAACACAGGGCTAGAACTCCCGAACTAGAGATCATTACCTGAGCCTATACCAAGAGTCAGATACTTAACCAACTGAGCCGCTGAGGTGTCCCTGTGATTTTTGTATTAAGCTTTCTTAGGTATGATACCATAAATATTATCTATAAAAGGAAAGCCTGATAAATTGGACTTCATCAAAAGACAGTTAATAAAACTAAAGGGCAAGCTACAGAGATAAAATATTTACAAAACACATATATGATAAACAACTTGTATTCAGACTGTATAAAGAACTTTCAAAACTCAATAAAAGGGAATCAATTCAATTAAAAATTGGCAGAAGATTCAGACAGACACTTCACCAAAGAAGATGTACGAATTACAATAAGCACATGAAAACGCTGCCACCATCATTAGTCATTAGGAAAATGTAAATCAAGTCCACAAAAAGATATCAATATACACTTATTAGAATGGCAACAGTTAAAACAAAAACAACAAAATTCTGACAATATCAGGTCCTGGCAGAAAGAAGAACAATCGCAACTTTCATACAATGGTGGCTACATACAACACACAACAGGGCAGCTAGCACTTTGAAAAACAGTTTGGCAATGTCTTGCAGTGTTAAACACACACAGAGACCCAGCAATTCACTCTCATGTATCTGCCCAAAAGAAATGAAAACATCTAACCACACACAAGTTTCATATTCATGCAAAAACTGTACACAAATAACAAACACTGTTACTAGCAGCATCATTCATAATTACCAAATTCTGGAAAGAACCCAAATGTCTGCCAGCCTATGAATAGATGAGCAAATAGTGGTACATCCATACAATGGACTATTACTCGGCAGAAAAAGTATGACCTGTAGACAGACATCACATGCAACCACAGAGATATCATATGCATTATAAGACATGAGAGAAGCCAGACTCCAAACTATATGTTCCATTTATATGACTGCATTTATTCCTCAAAAAACCAAAAGTTGAGGAACAGAAATCCAAACAGTATTGCCAGGACATGGGGATGGTGGGACTAGTTAACTAGCAAAGGGGCAGAAGGTGACTTGTCAGGAAGATTTGCCCATTCTTTAGCTTGACTGAGGTGGCAGGTATCATACTGTATACGCTTCTCCAGACTCATGGAACTCTGCACTTAAGAGGGTGACTTTTACTGTATGTAGGTTATTTCTCAATATATCTGACTTCTAAATAAATCTCTACTTTTCTTGATATATGCATTTCCACCATGTGAAAAAAGCCACTGGAAAAATAATATGGATGGAGTCTTCCCATTTATGTCAAAAACTGAGGAGATGGGGGATTTGCATGTGTGTATAAACTTGGAATGATTTTAACAGTTACTTCTGTTAAGATGAGCATTTAATATGTAATTTTTTAAATTAAAAATAGCTTCTAAAATGAAATTACTTGATATGGAAATGTTACTTTCCTTTAAAATTTTCTGAATGCTGGGGCGCCTGGGTGGCTTAGTCGGTTAAGCGTCCGACTTTCGCTTAGGTCATGATCTCGCGGTTCGTGGGTTCGAGCCCCGCGTCGGGCTCTGTGCTGACTGCCAGCTCAGAGCCTGGGGCTTGTTTCGGAGTCTGTGACTCCCTCTCTCCCTGACCCTCCCCTGCTCACGCTGTCTCTCTCTCTCCTAGAAATAAATNCTCTGTGCTGACTGCCAGCTCAGAGCCTGGAGCCTGTTTCAGTCTGTGACTCCCTCTCTCTCTGACCCTCCCCTGCTCACGCTCTCTCTCTCTCTCTCTCTCTCTCTCTCCTAGAAATAAATAAAACATTAAAAAAAAAATTTTAATTTTCTGAATGCTTACTTGTAATTTCTGTACTTATCTCATGGACCTTTAATAGTCTGCAGACTGGCAGCAGTCCATGGACAACTTGTATAGATAGTTTCCAGGAATAAAGATGTAACATATATTTTAAAAATTAAACAGTTGACAATGAGTACTATTATAATATATAATAATATGTACTTTTTATTAATCTATTTCCTTTCATACTACATGGTTTTCCTAAGCAATAAAAAAGGAGACTGTAAATGAACATGTAAAATATAATCCCATTTTGTTTCATAAATATATTTCTTTCATATATGTTTATAGAAAATGTTCTGGCAATTAATATACCAAAATATGACCAGTTATTACTTCTTGATGGCTTATTATATTTAAGTTTTATTTCTTTCTGTGACATTTATTTTCTGATTTATTAAAATATACATGTATTAATTACATAATGGAAAAATAAAAGACCTCTACTTAGTAAGTCAAGGGAACCAAGGTATTTGTAGTACACCTTTCCCTTTCATAGGCCAAGCTCAGGAAAGACCTATAGATCTTTCACAGTATATCTGTAGAGGATACTGGCAGGCCAAATTCTAGACTATCTCTTCTGGAAAGTACTGCTCATTTCAAACTCACGTTTATTACTTTCCTACTGTGTGTGAAGTAAACTACCAGATGGTAAGGAGAACACAAACCTGTGTGAAATAGCCTACAACTTCAAAGACCTCGGAGCATTTTAGGGGTTGCATGGGGAGGAGGCTTGAGCTCTACAAAAGCTCTATGGAAGAGGGGAACTCAAGATGAGCCATCAACACTGTTAAAATCAAGGAGAGCCTGGAAAAGCTGAAGATCTTCTAGGAAGAGGTACCAGCAATAGTCAAAGCAACAGATGGGGGGAATGTGAGACCCCAGTCCATTGCAACTATAATATAGGTGCCTGAGTGGAGCTGATTTGGAAAGGCAGCTCAAGGTCACATCACAAGGAGTAGCAAAGGCTATGAAGAGGAGTTTGAGCTACTGAAGATTCACATAGGAAAGAAAGGTCCACCAGGGCCATGTGAAATTGCACTTCTGGTTGCCTATATGAGTAGTACTATGTAGTCTAAACGGGGCTGGTCGTGGGAGAATCTGGAGGTCAGGAGTTGGGGGCGGGGGGTAGCCAGTTATTTGAGAGGAAGGTTATTAGGATTTTAACTAGGGCAGGATAAATGGAAAGAGGAGAACACAAGGAGAGAAACTGGAATACATTAATCAATCAAACACTGTAACTGAATGTATATAAAGGATGAAGAATGAAAAAGAAGGAAAAGATGACCTGAAGTTTGGGACACAAGTGAAACATCCAAGGTAGTAGATGAAGAACAATGTTCATGGAAACAAGTAAATGAGCACTGAAGTGGTGAGAACAGGGTCAGAGACACAGAGTTCTGTGTATGGACAGGAAACAAAGGATAACTTTCTAGGAAGCGATTCTTCAAACAAAGACTATCTGAGGGGAGTCTTAAAAGGAGTGTAACATAGATATTTTAGCTTGTGGCAAGATTTGCATAGATACGGGCAGTGAAGGTCTTGTCAGCTGGGATAAGGGGTCATTTGTGCAATATATGTTGAAAGAAAAAAATGGCCTCACTAAAAGAGAAAAAGGTAAGCCCAGGGAAGAGAGAAGGGCAGCAGAGGCAAGGAAGCCATGGTGACTCACAGATATCTGTTTGAACAAGTAAAAGGCAAATGGGACCCAACAAAGAGACTGAGAGATGCAAAGAGAGGTGATAAAGACCTGAGAATAATGCAAAGGCAAGTGAGGCATAAGAAAGCTTTGGAAGATGTTGGGCAAATCAATCAAGGCTGAGGAGAAGCCAAAAGTGGCTCTCTGGAATTTGGCAGTGACCCTGGGGAAAGCTGCATGAATAGAGTACCAGGGGAAGAAGCCATATGAATTTTCAGAACACGGACATGACGTACAAGGTCAAGGAATTGGGTGCGGGCTATTTTTAAGTGAAGCTGTGAAGGAGAGAGGGAGATGGAGGAGGTAGAGGAAGAGAGAAGCATGGAGCAGATGTGGTGGTAAAGTCAGACAAGGCTTTGTTTTCTTCAAAGAATTAATGCAACTTTATCTTTCAGGTAGGAGAAAGAGCTAAGTGGTAAGGAAAGAGAGATGCAAGGGCTGGGCTGTTATGTCCAGGAGGAAGACTACTGCTGGCAAGAGGCCTGATGGGAGGCAAGGGGGAAGATATTTCGTCTTTAGCTGAAACAAAAGTTTTCCAACTTTTTCAGTTAATCGTGCCCTTAGTGTCTCAGTAATGTTCCTCACGGAGAGCTCAAAGGCCAAAATAAATACCTACAGTTCCATTTTGTGGAACAACTTCATTGCCTTAACAACTTAATAGCCATTTGACAAAGATAATACATATAAATTGAAAGAAATGATCTTTTTAATTCATTCTTCAAAGCTCACACTTGTTTACCAAGGATGAGTGTGTGTCTGTTGGGCCCTGAGCAACTCCCCAAGCCTTGGAATCATGCATAGTGGGCACTGCCATTTGCATTTCCTCCTCCATATGATTTTCAGACTGCTCTCATTTTTTAGCACAGCAACAGCCACTAAAACACTACTTTGCAAAGGGATGATATAATGGTCAGAAGCATAGCATGGTGTAATGTTAAAAGTGCAAACTACCTGAATCAGTAGCTCATGTGGTGTCTGACAGATGTCGCACACTGTTGCATTGTCTTCAAACATTTTAAACATTCTGTAGCATCCTGTGAATCTACCATGGCACTCTACGTAGTCTCAGAATATACTGTGGGAAGGACACACCTATGGGGTTGGAGAGGAGAGGGAGAGGATGGAGACAAAGCCTCCCAAAGTAGAAAGGAGGAATGTTGAGGTGGCCCAGAAAAGCAAGGAACCAGGTCATCATCCAGTGGTTCTCCAGCCCTTATGCTACCAATTTACTTTTATAATTAGGATCTAGGAACCAGAAAGTCATGCTAAGCAGATCTCTCACTGTATGGCCTATATAACTCAATAATTTCAAGACTGCCAGTTCATACCACCCCAGTTTACCTGCAGGGTGTGAAAGTCCTCAACTAATTTACACATGACTCATTAACCAGGGGAAATCATTTAAGTGAAAACTAGCTAAATATTGACTAAGGTCACCATTTAACCTTCAGGGGAAAATAACCCTTGCCCATCTGCATATGGCCGAATTGTGCCAGAGGCCTTGGAAGCATCAATAGCCTACTCCTAAAATATGTTCTTAGGGGTTGCTTGGCTGAGGGCCTAGGGAGGCCACGAAAGTGTCAGGAGCCTAGAAGGGGAGGAGGTGGCAGGACTGGGCAGGTGGAGGGGGAGTTAGGGTGGAAGGTGCATGGCAATGAAGGAGTACCTGGAAGGCAGCCCCTTGGGTGAGATGAACTGGGGGAGATCCTCTCAATGACTGTGAGTCAGATGCCCAAGGCCATTAGGCTAACAGGGAGTGAGGGATACAAATGCCCCTATGTCAACTTAGCTCAGATGTCACCTTCTCCAGGACACCCCAACTATTTTGTTCCCCCAATTAAAGGCATATAGGAAAAATGGACAGAGTTCAGAGAAAAGGTCAAAGGGAAGGGAATTAGTTTTTATTAAGGGAGATTAATAGAGTCTAAGCAATGGCCAGAGAGGTGTCCATGGGTATCTTACCATATATTCCAAGATTGTATATACACGTACACACACATACATAAAAACACTTCATTCAGGGGACCCACTAGACTGAAAACAGGGACAACTTGGGATGGGCATAACATTAAAATGAAGGATACTAACATTTATTGAGCACTTGCTTTTTTCTAATTCTTAGTGTAGAGATTATTTTACATTGGAAGAAAATGAGCCCGTGGAGTTTACTAATTTGTTCTAAGTCACACAGCAAGTAAATGGCAATGAATCCAAAGTCTTTCTCCCTTCCTTTCTAACTTGTCCCACCACCTACCTAACCTCCCCATTGCCAAACTAAAATTCACAATAGAGTCCTGGGTGTCTCAAAATCTAGTGTTCCTAAAAGTAAGGGAACTGATATTTCTTGGTATCTCACATATACTCAACACTTTATTTCTCACATTGTTTCCAAACTTTGTTATTCTTTAAACAATTTAAAATACAAAACAATTCACGGGGCGCCTGGGTGGCTTAGTCGGTTAAGCGTCCGACTTTCGCTTAGGTCATGATCTCACGGTTCGTGGGTTCGAGCCCCGCGTCGGGCTCTGTGCTGACTGCCAGCTCAGAGCCTGGAGCCTGTTTCAGTCTGTGACTCCCTCTCTTTCTGACCCTCCCCTACTCACGCTGTCTCTCTGTCTCTCTCTCCTAGAAATAAATAAAACATTAAAAAAAAATAAAGAGAGAATNAGGTCATGATCTCACGGTTCGTGGGTTCGAGCCCCGCGTCGGGCTCTGTGCTGACTGCCAGCTCAGAGCCTGGAGCCTATTTCAGAGTCTGTATCTCCCTCTCTCTCTGACCCTCCCCTGCTCACGCTGTCTCTCTCTCTCCTAGAAATAAATAAAAATATATAAAAAAAACAAAAAAACAAAAAAACCCACAATTCTAAAAAAAAAAAAACAATTCTAAGATACTAAAAACATACAGCTGCCTTTGTACCCTCTGCTATTGAGCAAAGGTTAATATTTTACCTGACTTGCTTAAAACCTTCCCCCTTTCTATAAAATGCTTGCAATAAAGGTAAAGTCCTAGGCTTCATTGCATCTACCCCTCTCCTTTCACAGAGTTACCTACTACCCTGAGGTTAGTGTATAACATTCCATGTTTGTGTGAATAATTTTACTTCATTAGTATGTGCCATAAGTAATATAGACTATTAATCAGATTTCCATAAACAATATAGTGGAAGTATATTTCTGCAACTTGTTTTAACGCAATATCATGTTTTGAGAGTAAAAACTGGTTTAATGGTTGTATAGTATGCTGTTGTGTGAATAAATTACATTTTACTTTCCTGATCCCCTACTGAGGGGCAGTTGACCTGTGTATTGTTTATCTAGGGATGCCATAACAAAGTATCACAAACTAGGTGGCTTAAACAACAGAAATTTATTTTCTCACAGTTCCACAGTCTAGAAGTCTAAAATCAAAGTGTCAGCAGGGCCATACTCCCTCTGAAGGCTCTAGTGGAGAATCCTCTCTTGCCTCTTCTGGCTCATGGTGACCCCTGGCATCCCTTGGCTTGTAACCACATCACTGCAATATCTGCCTCATATTCACATGACCTTCTTTTTTCCATGTCTCTGTATCCAAATCTTCCTCTCCTCCTCTCTTTTATAAAGGACACAGTGATTGGATTTAGGGCTCCACCCAATCCAGAATGACTTTACTTCTGTTCCTACCTCAGTTACATCTTCAAAGACTTATATTCCAAATAAAGTCATATTTTGAGGCTCCAGGTGGACATGAATATTTGGGGAAGATGCTATTCACATCACTATAACCTGTACTTTTTTTGATATTATCCATATCCTTCAGTGAATAGCTTTATGTGTACCTTGTGTTTCTATGGGTGCAGAATGAGTGCTTTTCTAGCGCTGGTACCCACAAGTAAAACTGCTGGAGCACAGGTTTTACTTTCATCAGGTGATGCCAAATTAGAGCAGGTACAAGCAATACAGAAGTGTTCTTCCATGTTCTTCTCTCTGCACACCCTTGCCAAAACCTGATGCTGTTATTAATTAGGTTTTCTCCAGATTGAAGCGCTATTTCACTACTGCTTTATTTTCTTTCCCCAATTAATCTGTGTCTCTTCAGGGAAAGAACTCATTACCACCACTTGATGATGGCAAGAAGTTTGGGAAGGGTAATGAGCCCAGGTTTTCTATCCAGATCTTTCCTGGCACTAGAATTCTTCCAAGCCAGTACATGAACTGGTTTCCTCAGTGGGGCTGCCTAGTTCAAAGAAGTCATTGTGACTGTGTTCCTTCAAATATAAGTTAGGCTGAGCATTTCAGTGGCGACAAAGGACTTACAATATAGTGGTGAAAAGGGGCCTTCACACACACAACAAATATTGAGGATATGCATCAGAGAGACAGTATAGACAAAAACGAGACTATGATCCGTTTGAGAGTGAGGACTAGGTTCTCTTCCTACTGTGTTGCCAACATCTGAGCTCATAGCAGGCCCTGAATATATGGACACATGATGAGGTGCAAGGCTGTTAGAGCTGCTAAATGCACATGGGCTGGAGCAGTGACAGTGGACTTCATATAAGAGATTGGGTTATGAGGCTGGACACTGCTAAAAGAGCTGGATGTACAGAATCAGGGTAATTGGAGTAGGAGGAGCAGAGCCTCGGAATATGTCTGAGACAGAACATCATCATCTGGAGGATATGCCAACACGGTCCCCTGTCCCAGGCAGAGAGGAGAAGCGGCAGCCATAACAACAGCTAGTATTTAGTAGAAATCCGTGCTACACACCAGATGCAGAATGTATATACAACCAACACGACTTCATTTAATCCTTACAACAGCCCTAAGGAGGAAGGTACTATTATTAGCACCACCTTCTGGAGGCTCAGAGGGTACTTGCAGTGGACTGGCCATGGATGATACTTGTAGAGAGCGGCTCCAGAATTTGAACGCAGATTTCTCTCCCTCCCCAGGCCATGTTCTTAACCTGCTCTTTTTACTATTGCTAATTGTGGTAAAATACACCTAACATAAAATTGATCATTTTAGCTACTTTTAAGTACACAGGGTAATAGTATTTAGTACATTCATCATGCTGGGCAACCAATCTCCAGAACCTTCTTTATGTTCCGAAACTCTGAACTGAGTAAATAATAACTCTTCACTCCTCCCTCCTCACTGACCCTGGCACTCACCATTCCACCTTCTGTCTCTATGAACCTGGCTCCTCTACTTACCTCACAGAAGTACAATCACACAGTATTTGCCCTTTTGTGACTGCCCTATTTCACTTAGTATAATGTCTTTAAGGTTCATCCATGTGGGAGCACGTGTCAGAATTTCCTTCCTTTTTATGACTGAATAATATTCCACTGTGTGTACAGACAACATTTTATTTCTTCATTCATTCTGTTAATGGACAGCTGACTTGATCCACCTCCTAACTATTATAAATAATGCTGCTATGACTATGGGTGTACAGATATCTTTTTGAGACCCTGCCTTCAATTCTTTGTGTAATTGCTGTATCATATGGTTCTATTTTTAACTTTTGGAGGCACCATAATGTTGCCTTCCAGTGCATTCTGTATCCCCACGAATAGGGTGCACAAAGGTTCCAATTTCCCCACATCCTCTTAACCTCTCTTTCATACTGCTACCCAGAAGCAACCTCACAATGAAATGGCTGCTAAATAAACCATACATCCTCAAACCAAACCTATCCAAAGTCAGATTGGCTTCCCTTCAGCTTCCAGCCACCAACCTATAGCAAGATAAAGCTAATGCTTAAGAAAACAAGCCTATCCTCTAATGCAGGAAGGATTGCTAGGCAATCACACTCAGGTCCCCCACCACTTGGAGGGGCTGCCCTGAGCCCAGAGATGTTCCTCAGTAGCTACAAAGTGCTTAGCAGAAGGCTGTGCTAAGCTTCCCCAGGTATTTCATGACCTCTCTCCTCCCCCAGTGTCAAGTTTATTTTCCATTGCCAGCATCGTCAGTGACTGCACTGAAAAGCTGTGTCAATCGCTTCTTTGTCTGAGGGAAGGACATTTATCATTTGCTGTTCTAAATCTGAAAACATCATAACCAACCCGTGGGCGTTGGCTCACATTACACTCTGTAATTTCAGTTAGTGAGTTAATGGGAAAGATGCATTAACATTCTGTTTGTGGTTTAAAATACATATTTACACAGTTTGACTTTTCATATCCCCAAACTTATAATTTATCCATCATTACGTTCCCTATTCTCTACTCTTAAACGTGAACTGCCCTTATTTAGGTGATGAAAGATGGGGAGACAAGCTGTGGTGGTTTCGTGCATATGGAAAGCCGATCATCTCAAGGCAGAGTGGTGCACTCTTGCCCAGTGGTCGGGGAAGGAAAAGGGTTTGGCCGAAATCTCGGAGTTAATGGGTTCATGCAGAGTTGTTGCCTCCAAACATAACAGACAAGGATGACTGAGCTGGAGGCTTGTGTCAGCTCTACCATTTTATGTTTGGGGCCAGACAGAGCCACGTCTCTGACCGTGCATACCAAGAGCTCAGATTCCCACCGAGTGGCTGCTGAGGATTCCAGGACATTGGTAGACTGCCTATTTCATCTTCCTATTTTATTGTAAAACATCTTCACTTTTTACCAGCATTTTTAACTTCTTCAAATCATTCTTTTTTTTTTTTTTTTAATTTTTAAGTTTATTTATTTTGGAGAGAGTGATCAGGGGAGGGGAAGAGAGAGAGGGAGACAAAGAATCCAAAGCAGGCTCCAGGCTCTTAGCTGTCAGCACAGAGCCTGATGTAGGGCTCGAACTCACAGACTGTGATCATGACTTGAGCTAAAGTCAGACGCTTAACTGACCGAGCCACCCAGGTGCCCCGTTTTCAGATCATTCTTAAATCACACACGTTCCCCGGCTTTTGCACTGACAAATGGACTGAGGCGGGAAGTATTGCCCCGTGGCGAAGATGCAGGTTTTGGGGTCAGTACTAGATTAAGATGTCAGCTCCACCACCTGCCAGCTGTAGGAACTTGGATGACTCACTGGAATCTTGATATTCTTAGGGACTTTATCCATAATAGGAGGGAGATAAAAACTACCTTGTGAACAATGGCTGGTATTTCTGCTGCACATTCTCACTGCCAGGGCGCAGCACTCTACCTATTACATCTCATTTGGTTCTGCTACAATTCTGTACAAAGAATGGCAAGCAAAGTGTCTTTGTCATCACTAGCCTCAGTGTCTCCTCCCTCAATGATATCCATAGAGTAGGAACTTATTTAAAAAATGTTTGGTGTGTGTAGAATTAATCACAGGCACAGAAAGAACTGTCATATCAAATTAATGAGAACAATTAGGAAGACTTTTGTCTAGAAAGAGAGCCAAAAGCTGAGAAAGGTCCCATCAGAATCAATAGAATCATGACAAGGATAAATAAAACATTTGTTCATTTTACCCTAGAATATGGTAAGGAAGAAGAGAATCTTGAAGATCAGGTAAAGGAGTTATTTCAAGATGATGGAAGAATTATTTTATTGATCTGGTAAACTTACTGCCTCAAGAGTTAGTATGGGCTGAAAAGACTAACATATTACAAAAAGGTTTAAGTAAACTCACTGACAGACCCATACAGAATTGACTGGCTATTTACAAAATAAACAATTAGGAACTAAGTTGGGTGCCCAACCGAGTTCCCTTTTGAGGGTCTGTGCTCCCCTCCTGCTTGGTTTCCATTCAGAAACTGTCTGTTGGTTCCCAATTTACATTCCATTCCCCTTGGAGCCTTCTTGCTTGTTGGAACCAATTAAATCCCCACCCTGAAACTCACAAGATACTTTGAAAAGAACATACATTTTAATGGAACTCTCCCAGAGAAAAGTGAGTGTACCCTGAATCAGAGGAACAAAGTTTTGTGGGGAAGAGGAAGATACTTTGGGGGAGGGAGCTTGTCCCCACTGTGGTCATGCAGCCACCTCCTACTACAGGGACTGAAGATGGCTATGGAAGGGGCGGGACAGTAGGTCCTCTCTTCTAGGTTATAGCACTGACAAATCACTCTCTGCTCCATGAGGCTTAGTTGCCACTATTGGAGAGTTTTCATGGTGAAAGAGTTTTCTCTACACTCTCAAATATTGGACAAATCGAAGTCTCTGTCATTGGAACAGTACAACTGTTGCTAATTTATCTTTTAACTCCTTTTGGGCTTCACCCTGAGCCCCTGTATCTTTGGCTCATTGGTCCTGTACCTAGCCTCTGGAGTGGAATAGCAAACTGACACCCTCATCCTCTTGAAGCCCTTCAAGAGGCTTCAGATACTGAACACAGGCCCTCTGGCATCCCCCTCAGTTCTTTCTTTTCCAGGCTAAAAGTTATTTCCATAGTTTCCCCAATGGCCTAACTTAGAGAACTCTCATTCGTCTCCCTAAGACACCTCTGTGGTAGACGGGGATATTTTTTTCTTTTGTCTCCCATGGGACAATCAGGACAGGGTGTAAGATGCAAATGTTTCCTATGTGGAAGTTATAAAAAACATGAAGGCATACAATAAGTGCCAGAGTTTCTATAAACCTTATAAATAATCCAGTCCCCACTCTACTTTGTAGAGGGTTTGAAGGTCATGGGCAAAAATCTGGCTGAGAGTTCCAGCCTACAATCCGTAGGCCAGCACAAGTAGTTCTGCTCTGCAAAGCTTTCCTGGAGGAAGGCAGCACCTGATGTGTTCTGCTATCCCAGGAGCATCCCTATGTAATCCCTCCACCTGACACTGGGGTGCACTGGCACACCACCCACCCCCCAGGCAGATCCGAATGCCCGCCAGCACTAAGGATGATTTACAGGGCCTGGGAGATGATTTTCCAAGAAAACACTCCATATAATTGGCTTTTGGTATATCTCTTCAGCAGTGATTTATTTGTCTAGGACAAGCCAAAGAACATCTCCCCCCACCTCTGCAAAGCCTCCGGTCCCTGGCCCTCCAAGTTCAGCAAGTTTCTGGCCAGGGAATGTTCTTCCTCTCCGCCCACTCAGCCTTTTTTTCTGTGGTTTGCAATCTCATTTGCTAAATATACCGAGATGCCCTATACACAGCGGTCTACAGTTCCAAAGTGTGCCTGACTTCCTTTGGCTGGGCATATCACTCATAAATCACTGTGCTGGCAGCTGCCATCCATTTATATCTATGACCCACCAGGAATGAAAGTTCAAGTTCTTCCAAGGCAAGGTCTTTTTCATTCAGGACTCTCCATGAGACTAGAACCTTCTTTCCCCCAACCCTCCCCCACACAAGTACTTAGCAGAGTGGTAGGCACAGAGAAGGCACCCAGTGAACACTTCACGAACGCAATGCTTAAAAAATATTCAAGACATAACTTTAAACTTGGCCACTTACTTACAAGTGTTGAGTGACAATGGCAGGCTGAAGCTAAATTACACTGAGTGCAAACCCAGATGAGGAGAATGATGAAGCACATTCTGAGTGGAAGAATTCAGGGCTCATTGAAGAAACAAGCTGTAAAGTTTCCCAACATTGCAAATAGCTTCGGACTTTCACTAACATAGCTGCTTTGTACCAGTGCCATTGACATTACCCATAACCAAGCAGTCCTTGAAGGATTTCCTGAAAGGTGAGGGTCTCCCAGAGAGGGAAAGGTAGAAAGAGTGATTTGGCAAGAGTAAGATTCTTTTTATATAGGTTTGGAAGGGTATTCTGAACAAGATCTATGTGCAATGAACTCGGGCAGTGCTGGGCTTTCTTGAGAGAATTGGGTGTGGGCAGGGGCGAGAAGAAAGCCAGAATATATCTTCACTGGCTCCCAGTAGGGAAGTTTGGCTTAATACATGTCAAGGGCAGTCTTTAAGGTTGAGTAGACTAAAAAATAAAATAAAATAAAATAAGGGCAGGCAGCGTGAAGCATGAGAAAGAGAAGGAGGAGGTACAGGGGATAGAAGGAGGCAGTCATTGACCCTTACAGTTGGAACAGCTGCTGAGGACAGAACAGACAGACTGTCTTCTGAAGATAACCTTCGTGAGGAGGACAATTTGGTGTGGTTGGGGGAAAGAGCCAGGATCATTAGGAAAGTTACTTTTAGGTGACATGGAAACAAATACCTAGTGTCAAGTCTTCCCTCCATCCAGAAGGCTGTCTTCTATAGGACTGCCCTCCCTTAGGGATACCCAGATAAACAAGATGGTGGGTGACAGGATAGAGAGCTGGCTTCCCAGAATATTGGGCAGCCCTGGAGCTTAAAAAAAAAAAAAAAAAAAAAAAAAAAGGAAGGTAGGGTAGGGACCATTCAGTGGTAAAGCGGTCCTAGCCTCCAGTCCAGCTCCAGCCCCAGCAAGGCCATTCTTCCGGAATGCATATGTAGGGCAAACACACTTGATCTTGGCTAGCGAACAAGGCTTTCTCTTTCTGCTGCTCCAGGGGACTGTGGAAAATACAGTGCAAGATTGCATTACCAATTTCTGTTGGACTAACACAATGAAAACCCATATCTAATTTGCTGTCCACTATCCCCCAGGTCCCCTTCAGCATTTACTGCTTTCCAAATATCTTCCTCCCATTGAATATCTGTGTTTCAGATTATTTGTCCCCAGATGTATTAGGATGCATTTACTGCAGCTGAATCTCATCTAGTGATTTCCTGTCCATATGCCTGACAGCTCCAGGTCCCTTTATGTCACATCTTTGTCATTGGTGGGGTTTGTAATACCTCTCCATTTAGGGCACTATACAGATTTAATTAGCATATTCGTTACAACCTTTTCTAGGTTATTAACAAGGATGCAGAACACAACTGACACCACAATCCCAATGGCAGCCCGTGGCCTCTGAGTCCCATTATGTGTCTGTCTCCAATGTCATGATGAGTGGCCTATTCAGCACACCAAAAGAGCTTTTGCCAAGTTCCTTTGACCATGAAGTAGGCAAAAGGATCCTCGGTCCAGTGTAATGAAAATTACATTGAACCAGGACCTAAGAGAAGGGTATTCCAGTCTCAGTTCTGATAATAATTATGAGCTATGTGACCTTGAGTTAGCCACTTCTATGTTCATTCAGCTAGAAGTGAACATGTTTGCAATTAATCTTCATAAAAGACTGAAGATATTAATAGTTCTGATAATAATGCTAACAAGAACTAATTTTTATTAAGCTATTACTATGTTCCAGATACATTACTTATATTATTTGTATCCCTCACCATATACCTATGAAGTTTCGTAAACTGCATTTTCCAGATGAGAAAACTGAATTGAAAGAATGTAAAGGACTTGCTGAAGCTCAAAATGGTTACAAGCTGTGACCTGAACCGAAATCTTTCTGATTTGGGAAAACGATGTAATATTCTTGCTAAGCCCTCTGGATGCTTAAGGAGGTGGTACTGACGTCCGGGTTCCTCTTTTGCCAAGCTTTCCCTTTTCCTAGCTGTTTGTCCAGGTTACAAACATGTCTTCTTGAGGCCCTACACACTGCTTTGGAGCATACCATGTTCCCAGTCCTCTGCTAGACAAAAGGCTTCAGCTATGATGGATTCAAGGTCCGTAGAAGTTCACTTCTGAATGTTGTCTTTCTTATAATATCCAAGTAAAGAGGGGTTACTGAGAATGATTCTGTAGTCAAGCAAATTTGGGAGACACCGAGTTAAGCAGAGTTCAACCAACTTTCCACAATGGTCCCCAGAGCATCTCTAAGCCCATTCCCTAAAGGGAAGAGGAGATGCAGGACTCCCACCTCATTTAATTGTAGGAACCTGTTAGGTGCAGCATCTCAAAACATCAGTCCACCTTGGAACAGACTCGAGGAAATTCTACAGTAATGGACCTGAAGGGGACTAGTGTCTTCCAAACCACTCAGCCTCCAGCAAGCTCTTGCCTGGATTTCTGGAGCATGGGCTGTCCAGAGATGGCCTTGGCCCCATGGACCATATTGTCCAATGTTATAACTGTATGTTTACAGCCTGAACTGAAAGCTCACACAAGTCAGAGAAGGTGCTGGTTATGGTTAGGGTTAGGGTTAAAAAAGAAAATGAATACCTAGCACGTTAGTAAGCATACATACATATATAAAACAATATGTAAAACAATATGTAACCACAGACATATATTAAGTAGTTACAGGGAGGAGAGCTAAATGAGATCAAACTTATTAGAAATCAGAGGAATGCAAATTAATACAAGAATAATATATAACTTTGCGCCAATAAACTAGAACAATTAAGAAGCCAGATGATGGCAAATGTTGGTAGGCTGTGGGTTTATAGGAACCCCCATGTGTGACTGGTAGGAGTGCGGCCTAGCAGTTCCATTGTAAGAAATATATCTCATGCAGTTCTCACATAGTAGCATAAGTAAATGTCAACAAGGATTTTCATTACAGTATCATTTGTGGTGGTGGAGTGTTGAAGGTAACTGAGTTGTAGGTACCCCTGGGAGATGGTGGTAGAGGCCTGCCTTAGAGAACTGTGCACAATTAGAAGCAAGGACTCAGTGGATACACAGCAATGTGGGCTAGACTGTATCACTGATACTTTCTTATTCTCTGCATGCTTGATGCTATGGCATCTGGGACCTAGCTGACTCTGGAAAGACTCTCCCTCTGGTGGTAACCAATTAAAGATCACAAATGAATCGACAGGCAGTCTTTCATATGAAAACTAAACAACCCAGGGCCCATTCTCTGAACCACCTTCTCTATCTGGTTCTTACACTCCTCTCCCCTACTCATCCCAGAGCCAGGTACCTGGCAACTCAGGACACCCTCTGTGCCTCCGAGCCTGCTGAAATCATTCAAACTAGGAGCCCTAAGCCTGTTCACCTTGTCTCCCCTGCTCCTTCCTGCAAAAACCACAGTAAAGCCTCCTTCCTGTACTCTCCTCGCCCTCTCTATGCATCCCAACCCACACTGGTGCTTCCCTCATGTGACCCTATCTTGTATGGTAATCAAGTAACCATAAGTAACAAGTGATCTTTTCAATAGCAATCATCTCCTGATCTGTTGACCTCACTGTACCTGATAATAAAATCTACATTTTATTTTTTTATGTTTATTTATTTTGAGCGGGGGCAGTGAGAGAGAGAGGGGGAGAGAAAAGGAGAGAGAGAATCCCAAGCAGGTTCTACACTGTCAGCACAGAGCCTGACATGGGGCTTGATCCCATGAGATCATGACCTGAGCTGATATCAAGAGTTAGATGCTTAACTGACGGAGCCACCCGGGCACCCCCAAAATAGTGCTTGATTTAAAAACTAAGAAACAAAATAAAAAATATATCTACTACTATTTAAATAATTAAATACCTTAAAACACCATATACAAAACCACAAACATGTTTTGCAAGGACTCACTTGGACATCAGAATGGGAGTGCAGGGTGGGAAAGTGAGTTAAGGTGGGAGAGGAGGAAAAGAAATTAATCAAGAGAAGCCTTGGGATTGGTTAGAGAGGATGAGTCATATGCGGTCCTATATGCATTCCATGGCTATAGCTGACTTTACAGAAACAAACTTCATAGGCAATTGAGGAGGAGGCCAATAAAAAATCTGATGTGGAACATATTGGGAAACATAAAGGTGCCACCAGGGCCATTCCAGATACTTCTCTCTCAATCTTCTTCTCTGTCCTCAAAAAGAAGTCTTTAATGGGAAGGCTAAAAGCAAAACTGGTCACTGCCACCATGTTTTCCACCCAGAGTTCTTGGGTGGAACATAGCCCACCTTGAGAGGAGTTATCATAAACCTTCTCATTTAAAGCATAAGCAAACTCTGACTCACCATGGGCCTTTGGAAGATGCATCTGCTTCTGAGTACATAGTGCATTCCACTCTCTGACTTATGTAGATGAAACAAATGGCGCCCTGGGCACACTCATCCACACATCAGTCTGAATTAGCTAATAAATCATAATGCAGTAGCTAATAACAGCCATAAAGCCTTTTGAGTTTTACAAGGTGTTTATAATGGGCAACTCACTATGATTTATATGAAAAACATGCATCAGCTCCTGAGACAAAGCTGATATGTGGACAGTGGCCTTGTGGTGTGACCTCTAGCAAGCATCCAAATAAATTGCAGAATTTCCCCTTGGTCCAAAGCAGGCCGCTGTCTCATGCATGTGTTTTAAGGATACCACTTGGTAGGAAACCAGACTGCTAGGTACATGCTGGATCTTCCCTGATGACCGGCTATGAGGAAGAAGATGATTATCTCAATGCAGCCCCATGTAGTGAAAAATTATAAATACCAAGGCTAGGGCATTAGGACCACCCATGTGGTTGCCCCATTAGGTATAACAGAAGTTATATTAAGTGCATTCCTTACCCTGCCAGTTGAGAAAACAATATGGACACACAAATAGTAGAAAATACAATATGGTTTATGAGGGGCTAGTTAAAGGGAAACTCGGGGTCGTGGGAAGTAACTAGGGCCCCCTTTTCCACAAGACAGTTTCATAGAGGGCAGGGTCTGGATGGGCCATGCAGGATGGGGAGCATTTGTTTATAAGGGTGACAGGATAGGAGAGAGAATCCCTAGAAGGAGAATGAGTAAGTCAGCAATAGTAATAGCATATCCATTTTGAGAGAAAGAAAGGACGAGGAGAAAGAAAAAAAAACAAAACAAAACCTTGAAACATACTGACCTAGGTGGATTGAAAAATACACTCAATAACTGGAAAATTAGGTCAGAAACAACAATGCAAAACTCAGAGCTGGCATCACATAACTGCAGGTGCCCTAGACAGAAGGCTGTTCAAAGAAGTTCACAAAATTCCTGCCAGTTAAGGGCCAACCTAATTAAAGGAGATCAGCAGGATAAAGTCAGTCCTTTCCCTTTTTCCTTACTATTGTGAAAACTGACACAAGATGACTTATCCATAGCAATTTTTCCTAGAGGAAACCCATCTCCATCATTTCCAGGTTCTAGATATGAGTCACAGCTTGGTCTCTGTGTACTCTTATGTCTTGGGAGTATTTACTTTGTTTACTTTCTTTCTTCCTTTAAACAATTTTCAGTTGTTCCCTTTGGTTTACATATAGTAATGTCAAGATTTTGTTTTTCTAATGGAAAATTATTCTTTTTTAATGTCCAGCTAATTAATTGAAGCTGCAAGCTTTTTACCAAACTGCCCCACCTCAAGAACTTAATTGAGGAAAGCCACTTAGGACTGTGCACACAAGGACTCCTGTGCACCTGAACAGACCTACTCCTCTGGGCTGGGCTGTATTCTTTCCCAATGGAGGCTACACGGGCAGCCCAGGAAGAGGTGGGAGACATGCATCCTGCCTCATCTATCCAGTGGTGCACACAGCTACAACCTTACCTCCCTATGACTTTTTCTTCCAGAGTCAATCTTAGATTTTAAAAAAAATCAGCCTAAAAATCCCTTTGAAAAGGTCTGTCCATCTGACTCTAATAGTCAGAATGTGATTAACAAAAGGGATGAGATTGTAAGATCTATAAAGCAAGTTATTTATAACAGTCAATCTATAGCATCCATATACTTTATCAGACACCCAGAGGAGGAAAAATTTGAAGGCATCTCAGCACTGTAGAAGAGGTCAATGTAGAATTCATAAAGATCTAAGTAAATCTTCCCTAGAAAGTGCTCCCTATGAAGGCTGAGGCTGTGTTTCAGTTGCTTTTATACCCCCAAAGCCTTCCAAGGAGCCATATGCACTTCGTAAATATACATGGTGAGTGGGTGGGAGAAAGAACTGATAAACAGAGACCTGGCAATAAGTGGGCAAAAACTTTGGAAAAATGAATGAAGAAGGAAGTCTTCCCAAAAGGATCCCTTTTTGGCTGTTTGATGGAATGAGAAGAAAAGTTGATACCTCTATGCATTAACTCTCTCCCATCTTTGGCAAATATCCTAACTGACCTGGTGCTGGTTTTCCTCCTTGCAGTGAATGAACAGCACAATAAGATTCTCAAGACACAAGGATTTCTGGTGTTCCACCCCCACTATGAGAGTGGGAAATAAATGTGAGACAGTAAGTTCTACACACCTGGACCAAGTACACCACGAGGTACATCCTGAGAAATAACCTGAAACATCTTATATTATAGCTTTGACAATACCTGTCTTGGGTTTGGGAGATTTAATTTTCAATCTGGCCTGAAAACACTTCCCATCTTGAAGCTTCATCCAGGTCTCTTTCCATCCGAACCTCTAGTGATAATGCTATCCTTGGTTGGCAAAGGTAAAATGTACTCTATATCCTGAAAAACAGAGGATCCTGAGAAGCTTCTTTTGCCCTCAACACTCCAAATTCTCCTTTTTAGAAGACTCCAGAAGAATTTCTCCTAATCTTGAAACTCATAGAAGATCATAAATAAATGGCAACTTCCCAGTACAGACTGAGAAACCATGACCTTAGAAAGTCTACTTCCTTCCTTATAGCATGATTGTGTCCCTGATTGAGGGCAGATCTGTCTCAACACTTTTTAAAAATATGAATATTTTTCCTTCCCATTGGTCATAGATAGCATAAATTTCCATTAGCCATGACAAAGGCAGATAACCTGCCTTACAGGAGAAAGACAGCAGAAAGGCTGAATGCATTGTCATTTTCCTAGAACTTGAAGATCTCCAGCTGTTTGTAGTACATCTCAAAATTTCACCCTGCTAGAAAAGCTTGTTTTAAATAAAACTGAGGTGAAATATAATTTTCTTCTTAAAATACTTCGGTCATCATGAGTTCTGAGTTTGAGGATAGTGGCTTGGCCCAGAAGCTCTCCCACAGTTTACAAAAGCAAACACGGCTGGTGTGAAGACGTGAGCTGCTTCGTGCCATATACACCAAAACAAATGGAAGGCCAAGGCCAAATTCCTGCCTCCAGGGAGTGTGGAGGAAGTCTCGGTGATGTGGAGCACAAAGGAAAGTGAACTGTGGTCCTAAACTAGGTCACATCAACCTAGTCCCCCATCAGGCAGATTTGGGACCATCTCGAAGCTAAACACATAACCTTCTTTTCTTTCTACTCCTGTGTGTAGATAGATCATATCCTTTTTGCACAGTAGATCACAAATATGATGCAATGGCTGGCCCTTGAAAAAGTCATAGCCCACCCTGGGAGGCGAGGACTGGACTGAGTTCCCAGGTGGACCCTCTGGAAGAGCTACCGTCACTATTTTGTGCCTATAGAAGGAACTCTACAGACTGGCCAGATTTCTCAGGCTTTCCTTTCCTGAACCATGTCTTCACGTCCCGAGTCCAGAAATCCCCAGAACAGCCAAGTTATAGGTTACATAACAGCAAAGCACTGGGCCAAGAGGAGACCAGAGTTCTGATCCCATTTTCATTTCTTTCTGGAATATGCAGTGAATCCCACTACCTCTTTACCTCAGTATTCCCATTGGTGAGACAAGGTGCTACCTATTCTGCCTTTTATTGGTATTGTGAGGATCAAATGAGACGATAAGTGTGCAAAAGCTTCCAAAATTAATGTCTCTCCATTTTCATATTCAGGATTTTGAAATGAAAATAATTAAAAAGAAAATAAAAACAGAAAAAGGAAGAAAGAGAAAAAGAGGGAGAGTGAGACAAAATTGTACTGAGCCTTCATTTTGTGCCATGCCTCAGGATAAGTGCTTTATAGACATCATTTTCTTTAATCCTTTAATGCAACAACCCATATTTTATTAGCCCCACTTCAGAGATGAGGTAACTGAGGCACTCACTTACACAAAGTCACAAAGCAAGTGGAAGGGCCAGGACTCGAATCCAGGTCATTGAACCCTAAAACCTGGGTTCTACTGCATGTCACCACCATATCCCCAGAAATCACAAAGACCAGAAGCTTCAGGTACCACCTCATGAGCCTGAGGGTCTGTTCACATGATAGCAGCACAGTCAGAGAGAGATCCTCAAAGACAGATGCTCTAAGTTTCTTCATCCATTTGATAGATGAGGAATCTGAACCCCGGAGGGAGAAACTTTCCCAAGAACACCCAGGGGTTGGCTGTTACAGTGCAAGTGAAATACAAGCTCTCAGTGCAGTGAACATTGGTTGCTGTCCAAAAGACATGTCCTATTCTTTCTGGATACTCAGCGAAGCAGCTGTATTAGTTTACTCGTGCTGCCATAACAAACACCGCACCGGGTGGTTTAAACAACAGAAACTTACTTTTTCTCAGTTCTTGAGGCTGGAAGTGTAAGATCAAGATGATACGGCCTCTCCTTGACTGGTAAATAGCTGCCCTCTGCATATGGTTGTCCCTCTGTGCATGTATACCCCTGGCATCTCCTTGTGTGTCCTAATTTCCTCCTCTTAAAAGAACCACATTCATACTGGATTAGGCAACCAGCCCTAACAACCTCATTTTCATTCAATCACCTCTTTAAAGGTCTTATCTCCATATATGGTTAAATTCTGAGGTATTGGGACCTAGAGCTTCAATATATGAAGGGGTGGGGGTAGCAGTAATTCAGCCCCTAACAGCTACATTTCCCAGACTCTCCTGCAGTTATGAGTGTTCATCTGACGGGATTATGGCCAGTGGAACAGAGGTGATGCATTTTACCCTAAAAGCGGGCCCATATATCATTCAGACAATTCCCCACACTCTTGCTATTATTGCTCCTTCCATTGTTTCCATGAAGCTAAGAACTCCAAGACCCAAGAAAAATGGAGAGCCATTGGATAAAAGGAGCCTAGGTCCCTGACTGGGCACTCCTCACTGTCTGTCCAGATAGTTTCAGTGCATTGAGAGTGACTAGGGAGATGTTTGTTATAGGAGTTAGCCTCTCCTGACTAATACACCCAGCCCCTCAACCAGTGTTCTTTCCATTAAATACCACGGGTCCATGAATATTACCAAAAATGAGAAGTAAAATAACAGATTGGCACCAGTTCCAAGGTCAATAAGCAACCGAGGTGGGCTGCAGAAAAATGACAGGAAAAAAATAGCCCTTTTTTGGGGTACAAAGCATCTCCATGAGCACAGACCTCTAGGACCTCCTCTCATAGACTCTCATGGGGTCTCCTGGCTCCTCCTCCCTACAAGGCTAATAAATGAGAGGGGGAGGTAGGGTGCACATGACAATGATCCCTTTCTTATTTAAACAGACCATTTTTCTCCCCAATAAATGCTTTTTTTTTGTCAGCTCAAATAGTCCCCTTTGATAGAAACCTGAAAATAATTAGCCTTAATAGCTCTGCTGTGAATAATGTGCACAAGGAGGAGGTAGATGTTAATAGGAACTTTCCACTCCAAAACTAAGTCACCCTCTCGGCCTCCCTCCCCAAAAAAGAAATATAACAAGAAAAAGATTATAGGTTTAGCACTACTTGGGAATAAATGTATATTTGAAATAAATGTATGAAATCCTTTAAAAACAGCACATGCTGAAAACTTCATATTTAGTTTGATTTGCTTTCCAAATCACACAGACTGCACAGTTGCATACAATCTTTAAACAAGTACAACCCCTGAGAAGTGTGGATAGATTTAAGAGAAATAAAAGCACGATCAGCCAGCTTGTAATCTTCTTTTCTCTTTTTTCCTCCCCAAAGCTGCATTAAATTGCCTATTGAGAACAATAACATATTTGTGCTTTTATAGGTAGATGATTGGTATTATGCAAAGATTTGGCTAACAGTCTAAAGGCACATTCACACTGATCAGGAGTGCATGCTGCTAATAATTTTTGGGATGCTCTAGGGAACCCGTAATTCCCTGGGACTATAACCTAGCAGGTCAATGCAGGCTTTGTGGGAGCTCCTACAGATTCTAAGCCTCTTTCCCAGAACTATACCAACCAATCAGACCTGGGGAAGCCCATTCCCAAAGAAAGCTTTGGAAATGTTAAGTATCCCTTTTGCCCTACATTCTTCCTTCAGCCAGGTAGAGGTGATGACCCATCCAGTCTGGACAGGTGACCGAAAATGGCAGCTGGGCATGTTTCTGCACAACTTAAAGCTGTCTATATGTCCACACCCTGGGATCCAATAAATCCATTCCTGGAAAATTATCCTAAGGAAATAATTTAAAAGAAACACACTCTGAGACAGAGTGGCACACATCCACATCCACCTACCCACTCACCTCCCTCCACACACAAGTAACAGTAAATTATACATAAGATTAAAGTATAGACATGGTAGGGAAATGGTTTAGTAACGGATGGTCCTTTCATCAATTTGATGAAGAACTGCACAGTCCATAAAAAGAATAAATTTAAGGACTATGAAATAGCACAACACAAAAAAAAATTAGGTAAAGGCAGACAGCATTAAGCACACATATAATATCTATAGAAAGGGATATGGTTTAGAAGGGAACAGAACATAATGAAAAGTCACAGAGTTAGCATGTAGGGAATACAGTTAAAAGATTTTCTTTGTTAATTTCCCTTAATGGGATCATAACATTGTTTTAAAAAACATATAAAAATAAAATGAAATGAAATGAAATGGTCCCTGGGCCTTTTAATCTTTGATTACCATGTATATGCCGGAACCCTGAGATTCAAAGCCAAGCTCAAATATAATTTATAATTCCCCTTTTAGGAAATTCAGCAATTACTTCCTAAGGAAGTTTGTGAAGGGGGGTAATATTTGGTTGCAGGGACAAACATAATCAGATCGTTGCCAGACTGTCTGTTTCATCTGACACCCAGAAAAAGAAAGTTGTACATAAGCATCTAGACACATGGAATTCAGGAAGCTCCATTACAAAACTGCACCACAGAGAGATCTGTTTACACACACACACACAAAGACACACACACACACACACACACACACACACACACACACACATAGGTGCAGCAGCAGCACTAAAAGAACTTCTGTTGTCATGCATACAACTTACAAGAATAACTCACATTTTCTACAAACCGGAAACCCAAAAGAAAAGGCTGTATTGCACACCTCACGGGGACCTCCAGGAACAGCTAAGTGACACTGGCCATCAGCATGGCTCCTGCTCCCCCTGAACCAATTAAGTCTTTCTGTCATTTCTTACGTGCTCATTCATGCCTTAGAGAGGTGAGTGAGGCAGGGAGATTCCTCCTCTTTCTCCATGAAGCTCACACTGATTTCTGGCTAAGTGGCTTACCTCTTTTTAAGTGCTGTCCTAGAGAAATAATAGAACGTCACTGCAAGAAGGAACCTGAAGATTTCACCTATACTACTTTTTTATTAAATCTTTTTTTTTTCCTCAAAAGAATTGTTTCTCTTTACTGAGCACCTACTATGTGCCAGGCACTGTCTTTGACACCTAGCATGCATCTGTTTCTTATCGTCATAACAAACTTGCATGGCAAGTGTGGTCCCCTGACACATCCTGGGAAAATTGTAGATATGGAGTGGAGTGACTTGCCCAGGGTCACAATCCTTGAAGTGGTAGAGAGAGATCAGAATCCCAATCTTGGGACTCCTTATCCGAAGCTCTCAGAAAAACCATCCCTGCCTCTTTGGCACACTTGGGGGGACTCATCATGAGCGGCTTTTGTGCAGGGGTTATAATTAGTTGTCTGGTCCCAGTTGCTTGCAGGGTAAACAATGTCTGATAAACCCACAACTCTGTAAGTATTTATTACATTGCAACCCAGCTGCCAACTGTCTAACCATTTTAATAAAAAGCTATTTTCTAAGGTTTATGTTTTATTGCGTGTATGACTCCCTTATTGGTTAGCATTTTGGAGTTGTGGAAAAGGTTATGAATTTAGAAACTGGCTGCATTCATATCATATTTAAAACTTAATGCTATTTTATTAAAGACATATGGGCCTCCAAAGTACACATATTAAATGTCATGTAAGAAAAGTAGCAGTTTAAATCATGGTCAAATTCATTTTTGACGTGACTCCTGAGGCTTCCCAAGATCTGAACTATTTCTTTGTAAATCTGGCAGTTTAACCACACTCATAAATCACTTTCAAAGCATATTATTTCTTAATTTTACTGCATTAGAGAGCGTTTGGCCTACACAGTGAACTGTTTGTAGCAGTTATGTGAACAAAGTTGCACATTTAGTCATATAATGTGCAAGAGGAGAGAGGAGGGGAAGCGAAGAAGGAAGAGCTTTTCATTCTTCAGTCTGTTTTACTTACTCCTTCCATTTTTACCTAAGCAAATGCAGTTCCAAGCATTTGGATTAGGCCTCTGTAAGCTCAACGTGCATAAGTCACCAGTTAGTACTGAGGGTTTTTGGAATACAAGGAAGACAAAACAAATTTGTAACTGAATCTTTTCCAAAACATCCCATGACTAAAAATTACAATGGGTACAGAAGTTAGACATTTTTAAAAAAATTATACTTAATTGAAACAGATTTTTAAGTGTATGTCTTTGGGTAATAATACAGCTCTTGGCCATTTTCTAATTATCCTGAGATCCAGTATCTCAACCTGGGGTTTTCAAAGCCCTTCTCATGATGAGATAATATTTTCTGGACATGTGTAAGGACTCCTTGGATTTCACTGCCTGGATTTCTCCATTTTACTATGGGGTAGAAGGAGTGGGCTCCAATGACAAATTCCAGGATCTTACCATTGGCCTTGATTTCTAGGTTCACCCATGGAGTTGAAGGGGGATTAAGAGAGCTGAGTCCGAGGTCACACAGACAAAAGGGCTTAAGGATTTATCTCTGCACCAGGCATCCTTCTCCCAACTTGGGGCCTGTGCTGAGACTCCTTTGCTTCAGGTGCCGTCCACTTGGGACTACAGCACTGCCGTCCTGTTTCTAGCAGTGACAATGGAGTGGCCTCGTCCTCCACATTACACTCACTTTTCTTGTGCCTCTTTTCCCCCTGACTCTGTCTACCATCCCCATAAAAACAAACAGGACTTACTCGGTGCCTGGGGGGACCCTCAAAAGGAGGGGCCAGGGCCTCCCTAAGATGATCCTGAGGCCTTCTTTCTCCTGTTGTATTCCCTTTTGATAGGGGTTTTACTCTCAACAGAAGGGAGATGTTTAGCAAAAGCCTTAGAAACCTTTCATTTAAGTTAAAATTCAGTTAAGCCACCAGAAATATAGGGGCAATACCTCCTCTGTGGACTGAATTATGTCCCCCAGAATTCATAGGTTGAAACCCTAACCCCCAATGTGACAGTATTGAAATAAAATCTTTAGAAAGTAATTAAGGTCAAATGAGGTCAAAAGGGTGGAGCTCTGGTCCAATAGTACTGTGGCCTTATAACAAGAGGAAGACAGGTCAATCTGCACACACTCTCTCTCTCTGTCCCCTAGCAATGTGAGGGCACAGCAAAAGAACAAGCCGTTAAGAGGGCTCTCATCAGAACCAGACCATATTGGTATCATGGTCTGGACTTTCAGCTCCCAGAACTGTGAAAAAGTGCATTTCTCCTCTTTAAGCCACTCTGTCTATGGCGTTTGATATGGCAGCCTGAGCTGGGGGCACCTCAAGCCAAAATTACCTTCCCTGTGTTCACCCACACAAACCAGTGACACAACAGTGCCACAAAAAAAAGGAACTGCTTTGAAATTACACAGCTACATACCAGAGACAGTTAGCTCCTTGTACATATTATCTCATTTAATTTTCACAACCAACATGGGAAGGAGGCCTGGCCTGTCCTGTGTTAATGACAGAGAAATGGACAACAGAAGGGAGAAGTTCAGCCTTTAATCCAAACTCAACCTGAAACATAGAATGGGACTGGCCTCTAAATGGAACAGCAAATCTGACAAGAGCCCATGAGCAAAGTAAGAATCATACGTTTCCCACAGAATACAATAGCCAATAAATTCAGATTTTAAACTTTCCCAAAAGAGCAGCTGGAAGCAACTCCTTGAATCATGTCAAGAACAAAAGTAAAGGTTGGGTGGTAGGGAGGAATGAATAAAAATGGGCCAAAAAAGGCGCAGGAGAGGCCACTAAGCCAGATAGCCTCTGTGACACTTCAAAATGCCAACAAAATCCAAGTGATTTACTTCTAAACTTCACTCACAAATTAAAAGCTTCATGGAGTAGAAGTTCCACTTAAAATTTCCCACTTTAAAAAAAAAAAAGAAAAAAGAAAGAAAGAGAAGAAAAAAAAATTACAGCTTTGGAGCCTAGACAGAGAGCATTAGTTCACTGCTGAAAAGAAATAATGAGTTCTAATTCAGGTAATGTAGCTCAAAATTTACTGCCATATTTTAAAATGCACATGAAAAATAAAATTATCCTAAAATGTCCTTGGTGAAAAGGCTGAGTGTAATTGCTATCACTGACAATAGCATTGAACTTAGCTAAATTAACATCAAAGGAAGCCCCAATTACAGAGCATCTGTGCATTATTGATGGTGCCCTGTCTGTTAATATAAGACACTCTACTGTAAGGAGCAGAAAAGCAAATAAAAGAGCTAATTGTACCACCAGCCTTCAGGGACCCTAAGGGCAGACCTGCCCTATCATGCTTGTGAAACACCATTTTGCCTGGTCAGAGGGCCAGGGAGGATGCCTTTGGAGCCAGATTATGTACACGGGCTGCAGAAAGAAGCCATGGCAACCAGGAGTTGACAGAGCCATGGAAAGGCAAAAACACACTTCCCCCAGAGTTGTTCCCAACTCACAAGCTGGACCCAGCAGGTACCTGAGGAAGTAGATGGCCCTAGAGATCTGGACGGGGAGAAATAAGCTCTCTGGAGAAACAGGCAGTGGACAGGTATCCTAACTCTTCTTTCTTATAATAAGAAACTCCTTCTTTTTACTCATCAAGGAGCCCTTTAGGGCAAAAGACACCTTTAAGGGAAAAGGTAATTTATTTAATAAGAAGCTCTCCTTTGAGCATCTGGCTCCTTGCTGAACCCAACTGTGTTGAGGATAGAATTGCCATTACTGGAGCTCATACTAATACCTATGTATGCCTTCTTGGCTCTCACCTGGATGATCTCCAAAAAGTATGCATTAGCCACATTTAGACAAACAGATCACATTTTTATTTCAATCAAACTTTGTGAAGACTTTGGCCTCTATTCAAGTTGGATAACCTAAGAGTATCCCACTACTTTATCCTATCTACTACTGTGCTTCTTAGGCTTTTGGGGACAATGAAAACAACAAGTCAATGTTAAATAATAGAGACATTCCTTCCATCACGAAGCTTATGTGAGTTTTCTTTGCTATCTTCTTAAAGTTCACTCTTCTTGTCTGCTGTTAAGAGAGGGATTGTATTCCCTCCCCAAATTGATATGTTTAAGCCATAGCTCCCTGTAGCTCAAAATGTGATTATATTTAGAGACAGAGCCTTTAAAGAGGTGAATAAGCTAAAATGAAGTCGTTAGGATGGGTCCTAATCCAATATGACTAGTGTTTTAATAAGACACTGAAATCTGGACACACAAAGAGATAGTGGGACGTGTACACAGATAAAGAATACCAATATGAGGGTGCAACAGGAAGGCGGCCATCTGCATGCCAAGCAGAGAGGCCTCAGAAGAAATCAATTCCCACCAACACCTCGATATTGGACATATAGCCGCCAGAATGAGAAATGAATTTCTGTTGAAGCCACCCAGGCTGTGGTATTTTGTTACGGCAGCTCCAGCAAACTAGCACATCTGCTATTAGTTGTAGGCAGTTTAGAAATAACCAGAACTCATGAGCAGAAATTAGGACCATGCCATCTTCATTTTATCCTTTTTCCTTAGCCATAGAATTATAAATACTATTAACATAAATCAAAGTTAACTTCAGAACAATGTTCATGATTTTTCCCCAGTGGGCCATCCATCCAGCAGGCTTTCCTGCCTGGGGGTTCGGGCTCTACCATCTTATGTTTCCATGGCCCCAGAAGGGACTTTCTAAGCAAGGGAGAGCTTCATGAAGCCACAGAGTTCACAAGGATAGAAAGCAAGGTCCTGGTCTCACTTAGGGGTAGGGACACTGATGCTTTCCTGATGTCCCTTCACTCAGACCGCAGTTGCTAGCCTTTTTTCTGTTCCTAAACAAGCTGCCTCTGTATTTCCAACCCACTTCTTCTCATTCCTGGGCTCAATCACCAGGCTCAAAACAAAGGATTACTGGTGTGACGAGTGGCAAGTAGAATAAAGCATGTTAAAGCTAAGGTGTTGTTCAAGCTCACCAATGCATGCGTCACGGGGGAGCCCCTCCCTGCCAAGCCCTGACACTGTACACAGAATGCAGCATAAGGTTAGCTTGGAACACACATAACTTGAATGCGGCACCCCAAGTGTATTCTAGGAGAATCTACTTTCTTAAGGAAGCATCTTTTTCTCTCCTCTTTTCTTTCCTCTCGAGCTAATTTATAAAAATAACAAAAAACCTAAATTGCAAAAGCAAAATACCAGATACTGTCTTCTCAAGTGGATCATAAAAATGTCAAGCTGTAAAGGCACAGTTTGTAGATATAATCAGCTATAAGGGCTCTGTATCAATCATTACCAGAGATCCCATGAGTAAGGACTTTTCATAACCCACTTAAGAAGGCTTAAATTCACTCCTTAAAACTGAGGCAACTAATACCATAGTGGACAGAGTCTTTTGGGTAAGAAAATGTCAAAGAACTTTTTAGAAAGCCATGGATCCATTTCCAGGGAAGTTAGTGCTGGATCTCTGACAGCCATCTGCTTCTTCCTGATCCCAGAACCTGAGCTGCTTGCCACCATTCAGACCTGTTCCCAAAGTCCGAGGGAGAGAGCTCTCAACCTCAGTTTTAACCTATGTGGCCATCTGAGCACCAATAGCGGCCTGGGTGCTTTGAATGCTGGGAAGCTCCAGGCCAGTGGCTGTTCTCTCACAGATTTCTACAACATCTGTTCTGCACAGAGCAGTACTATTCCCTCTCCCAGCACGGACATACCCATACCTTACTCCCATTTCAAACCTTGCCAAAGTTCCTCCTCATCCTCAAGTTAAACGGCAAACCTGGCCTAAGAAACAGAGCCGTCCATAGCTCATCTCCTGCAATTCTCTGCCTAGCCCCTGCATTTCACCATGATGGGCTGGGGGTGGGGGGTAGAGAGTGGTCAGAAGATCAAGATGGTAATTACAAAGTTACCTCTGGCTCCCTTCCATATCCTGGCCTTCCTACTGTTTTACACCTGTGTCCTATCGTATTTTCATGTCTGTTAATGAAATTTAAGACACATAAGGGAAAGACCGTGCACTTTGGAGCCTTAGGCAGACCCAAGGAAGAACCTGATTCTACACTGCTCTGTAATTTTAGGTGATATAAATTCTCTGATCATCAGTTTCCTTATTTGTATGTTCAAGTTCAAGGAGAAATACAGAGATAATATTATAAAGTTACTGACACAATATCTAGTACACACTGAACACAACACGCACCAGGCATTATACATTACTCATCTATCAGAAAAGTTTCAACACATCTAATAATGTACTATTGGGCAGGCAGTCAACCCTTAGGCTGGCCTTGCAATCCTAATTAGTTAAGCATCCAGAAAAACCTATAGAAGTTGGTGCTATGACACCAAAAAAAAAAAAGAAGAGTCCTAGTTAAAAGCCCTGGTTCAAGTGGCCAGAGAAGGACCAGAGGTCAGGATCCTTGGATGGATGGCCTACCTATTTAGAGATTCCTGTAGCAACAGTACTCAAAATCCTAGTGGCTTATAAGAAACTATTTCTTATGCAGAGCTCTGTGGTTGGCTGCGGTAGATGTGCATCAGGCTTCAAGTTAGGTTCGGGCCTGCTGAATGTGTGTTTCGTGTTGTTTTCATAGCAAGTGGCAGACATGCAAGAGGACTGAGTGGAAACACATGGTACCTCATTAGGCCTTGGCCCAGAATGGGCATGCTGTCACTTCCACTCACATCCCATTGGCCAAAGCATGGCATGGCCAGTGCCAAACTCAATGGGATGGGGAAATAAAAAGAAATACGCAGTTTTAGACAAATAGTGAAATCTACCACATTTGTTCCAACTGTGAAGTTCCAGAGGCTGTACAATGTATCCTAGGGATCTAATCTCCTGAAAAGTGCCACTTACTTCCATGATTCTCTATGTATGGCTCTGTCTAAGGATCTGTGGACAAAAGTGAGCAAGGTAGAGGGAGGCCCGGAGGCAGAGCGTGGAGCTGGGCCACTGGGATGCAGTGAAAAGAGGTCTCGTGAGGCACTGGGCCTAATAGGGAGTGATACCTGCTCTGTGCTCAGCACCTGGCCAGGCCCTGTAGGCTTGCAGGAGACAATCTGCCTTCAGCACCAGTACTTCTATCTCACTTTCCTTCTTCCCTCTTTGGATATCAATTCTCCATCCGTAGGGCTTTGCCAGGGCACAGGAGATACAACTTTCCTGTCTACCTCTGATTGCAGAGGGATGCTGTCCAAAAGCAAGGCAATGACAACATACCAAAATTGCCTCCAAAGAACAGTACTCTGAAAGCTTTTACTGGAGATCCAAGATGCCATGGTGCTAAAAATGGAGCAATATAAAGTCCTTCCCCCCACTCCCAAATGAATGTGGCAAACTGCAAAACCAGGAAGAAGAAAAAACAAACAGACTGCAAACTTTTGGCTTCTGGTTTTGTTTCTAAACACATTGCCCAAGCATCTACTAAAAAATAAGTTAATTTAAAAACTTTCCTCCTTCAAAATTTACTATAAAGTACCTGAAAATAGAATCTAAATATGTCTGTAGGCAAGAAACATCTGCGTGAAAACAGAAAAGAACCATAAAACGCTATCATATTCAGAAAATAAACTGACATTTTTAGTTTTCTTCTGAATATTTGGCATGGTAGAGAACTTTCAACATATATTAGCTTATCATCTCTTTAACTGATGTATACGTGGTTTACAGTATTTATTCATAGGCATACCCTGGCTTTACAGAAAATATGTATTTCTGAAAACAGGGAGTCTAGAGTAAATGTTAGTAATTACAATTGATTTTGAGGTAGCGCCTGATAACCTGCTACATGTTTGTGACTGAGCTAGAAGGACATTTTGGAAGATACAAAAGACATACATGCACAAGGTAACACCTAGGGACGAACGAGACTAGGCATCAAAACAAATAAATGGAGCAAGGCACTAGGCAGTGCACACAAAAAAATAGAATGGCAGCTAAGACCAGAAAAGTCTCATTTAAACCATACGCAGATTTGTGGAGCACCTCGATATGTTTGCTGCGGAAAGCTACTTTTTACCTCCCACAAGCCCTCATACGAGCAGGTGGTTTCCAGGAATGCTCAGCACACCATGCACTGTGACAGGGAGCACCAGCCCAGATTCCTGCTCTCCCCAGCAATACTGCCTGTGGAGAAGCCCAGGCCCAGCGCTCACAGAGGCCACAGGTTTTGCCATCCTAAGTAATCCCAGGGTAAATCCTTTGGAAAACAAATACGCAACCCAGAATGTCTCCTTCCTGCCGATGCACAGATTCAAGTTATTACATTTTTTTAAGGCAGGGGTCCCTTTCCTGCTTTTCCAGGGGACCATATTGAAGCAATAAAAAAAAAAAAGGACCACCTTTCATGATGGATCTCCCAAAATGCTCTATTGTTCCCAGTTCATTCTTTTGACGAGTGTTGGCTGAGCCTCTGCATGAGACCAGGCACTGGGGATTCGGGGGCAATAAAAACAAGCAAAGTTCCTGCCCTTGTGGAGCCAGCATCCCCGTGGTCCAGGAGGTGCTTCATTCTGACAAAAGGCTGGCTTCCCAAAGCTGCCATTCCCTATCTTTATCCCTGGTTGCCTTTTGTGTGTGTGTATGGGAATCCAAAAATGTAGACACAGATGAAAGAAACTAAAGGGAACTAGGGAGTTCGGTCCTAAAGCCAAATGTAAGGAGCAGGACTGTGCAGCGAGGCCATGGAAGGAGGTGATCCTCAGACCCAGATAACTTCCAACTTGCAGTTTAAGGTCAGGAATTTAAAAAACAAGATTCCCAGAAAGTACATGTACTCTGAAGTTTATTCCTTTAACACATCACATCTCCCTCTTTTCCTCTTCTTGTCTCACTCCTCTGTCTCTTTCTTTCTCACTCGCTCTCTCAGTCTCTCTCTCTTACACACATACATACACACACACACACACACGCCCTACACAGTTTCCACCTCACAAAAAAAATACCCAAATATATACACACACACAAATATACAAACCATACCAAACTACACAAAGACACACATACGCATGACAGGAAACCCAGGCATCACATATTTTCAAGGACATGCTGACACTCACAAACATACCGATTACCTTCTCTTACCTATAACAGAATGACCATAATTACAAGCAAAAGTACACACATGTCAAAACACTTTCTAACACAGGCTGTGATTCTCAGTCCAGCTGCCCCTGTAGCTGCTCTCCGCATTGCTTCTATAAGGTTCTGAAGATTAAACAGTTGGTAGCCAACTTCATATACATGCCTGTAAACAAGAGGGCTCAGCTTTAAATAATTATGTCAGAGAAATGACAACTGTGCCCTTTGCCAGAACAGGGATGAATAATTACAAAGCCAGGACATAATTAAGCAATTCTGACTGTTGGATTCTTGAGCTGTCTGATGTGTAGGGCTGGCACGTCCGCCATGCACACCCTTCTGGACAGGCCTCACACCCCTTTGATTTATGTTTCCTGATGTGGCAAGGGGGATCATGATCTGGTCACGGGAGTCTCTTTGACTTTCCTTGGGAGTCTCAACCTTCTCTGCATCTACGTTGGTCCTCTCGGCATTGAGAATGCCATGATTATGTGGCCAATATTTGCAAAAGACACATATTTTCTTTAAAATTCCAGGAAATGAGCACAGCCTAGCTGCTGTAGGTCCCTATACTAACAACACACACGCATGTGCATGCACATGCGCACGCACACAGACACACACCAGTCTAGAAGAGTCCATTGTAACATTAGCTATCATTTCGCTAATGAATGATGGCATCCTTCTGTAGGACAATCAGAGCTCAGACAGAAAGCAGCTTTTAAACAACAAGAGACAAAAGGCAGCAACAAAGGGGAAGTGTGTCATTGTGAGAGAAGGCGAGAGAGGACTTGCACTCAGGCGCCAGGGCCTGCCAGGTACCAAACCAAACCTCTGTGACATAGGGCTTTATTAGTTCCTGGATGACTTTGCATTTGCGTCAGCCGAGAACACCCAGACTGCCTGTTCCCTACCTCTAAAGGTGAGGGCTATGATTGGAGAGGCATTTTCCATTCTCCCAAATACTTGATGTCAGGAATAAAATGAAAACAGCTTCCCAAATCACGGCCTCCTTGATCATCCATCAGAGCATTCTGCTGAATAAGCACAACAGGCCGCTGCTGCCTGAGAAAGGACAGAAGCCAACTTGAGATTCCGATTCTCTTATGAAAAATAGGTCTTCACCAAGTGTGCTCAGCACAGCATCGGCAAATCACGGGGAGGAAATTGCTCTCCACTTAGAAGCCAACTCTGGGTGTACACATACCTCCCAGAACATACATATGTATATACACACAGAGATAGGAAGTGTATATACACACCTGCACAGGAACAAACATATGTCTGTGCACACTGTGAGCAGGCGAGAACCAGCCTTTTTAACATCAATTTATTAATTCAGCAAGAAGCTCATTTGGCCTCTTTCTACATGCAAGAAAAGTATGTTTCTCTGAAAACAAGCAAAAGGGAATTGCCAGGCATTCAAGAGAGGCATACAGTTTGAACCAGGAACACAGGTAAGTTCTCTAGTGCGCTTGAAGCCTCATGGTGTGTGCATGCAGCACTTACCTAGAAGGCCGGTCCCCTTGGTTCTGATCCAGTGCTGCTTGTGTTGGACTGTGGGAGGCTTAGGAAACTGCAGCCTCACCCAGTTCCTTCATCCATAAAATGAGAACACACACCAGGTGATTTCTGAAGTCCCTCCAGTTTGGAAATCATGCGACTCTATAAAAAGGTAATAACTGAAGATTCCCATGTTTTGTCAGAGTATTTTTGTCTCTTCTCAAGTAATTAATGGGTATTTTTATGCTGAATACCATTAGTGGAGATGTTGGAGTCAATCACACAAACATAAGCTAATTCTATAATTGATTAGAAACTAATTGGGGGCTTTGAAAAGCATTTCTGCGGGGCACCTGGGTGGCTTAGTCGGTTAAGCGGCCGACTTTCGCTTAGGTCATGATCTCGCAGTTCGTGGGTTCTAGCCCCTCGTCGGGCTCTGTGCTGACTGCCAGCTCAGAGCCTGGAGCCTGCTTCAGTCTGTGACTCCCTCTCTCTCTGACCCTCCCCTGCTCACGCTGTCTCTCTCTCTCTCCTAGAAATAAATAAAACATTAAAAAAAAAATTTAAAAAAAAAAAAAAAAAAGAAAAAAGAAAAGCATTTCTGCTGATGCTGCTAATGACTCAAAGAACCAGCTACTACTGGATTTTAAGGAGCCATTCCCAATTGCTTCAAAAGCAGGGGAGGATTTCAGTCCCCGCTGCCCTCTCTATTCCAAGAGAACAGTTCAGCTTTCACCTGTTTTCTCCCTTTAGGCCTTCTTATGATGTTTTCACTTTGAATGGAGAAACGCATGGGGAAAATGTCTGGCTCACTGCTCCAGGGGTAAGATCCGAGTAGAAGAATGTGGCTTGGTGGTCAGACACACCAGTAAAACTACAGTTTCCATGCTTACTGATCGGGTTGCCCAACTGACACCTCTCGTCCTTTGCTACCTCACCTGTAGAATAAGCCAGCGCTCCATTCCTTCTACGTCCAAGGGTTCTGGGAGGACTCACAGATCTCTGTATAGTGATGAACACACATTGAGCATCTCACACAAATATGGCAGCTATTATATATATTTAGTACCCCCTTCAGATTTTCTGTGATAATACAGAGCTTCCTCTGCCAAAAGCAGGGAGAGCAGGAGAAATACTGATCTATCCTAAAAAGTGCATGTATAGGAGAAGGTGGAAAATGTAGAATGGGAGGGAACCCAAGATATTATAATCAGTTCATTTGTTGTTCTTTGGTGACGTTGGCTGCCTCTGGAATCTTTTAACCAAAAAAAAAAAAAAAAAAAGGAGACCAAGAAATAAATTATTTCATTTGGACAAAATTACAAAAGCTGGAATAACTAAAGGCAGTCATGAGCAATACATCAAATCTGTGCCTCGATAAGGAAAACTGTTAACACTTTAATAGCTACGAAATGAATCACTCAATTAATTTCCCACATGCTGACACAGGTAACAATACATTTATCTGCCAGTATTATACCCTCCCTATCATATATTTCCACAACTGTTAGCAATTTTATTCAGTGCAACAGGAAATAAGTTGCACCTCATGGGTTCAGGGAAAGAAAGTGGCCTGAGGTCTGCTGCTGGCTGAGCAACTTGATGGAAGAGGTTTCGTTTTTCTGTTTTGGTTCTGTTTGTTTTTTCCTCTTTCCCTCTTAATCATTTCCAATGCACGTGCAAAGCGCTCTAAGTCAATAAGTGAGGACAAACTAGACCTCCAGGATTTCTGAGCCAGTGTTTTCAACACACAAGCTAGGGTCCCAAAGGAAGTGACTAGGTAGCTCCATCGGGCCCCAGGGCACTGGGGATGGACCTCCAAAGAGGTCATCAAGGGTCATCAGGTCCATTCCCCAGCCTTGGACTTCATAGAAGGACCCTAACTCCTCCCAAAGAGATAATTTTCCACATCCTTAAAGACTTCCTTGAATCTGAATCCAAGACTCCAAGCCACATCTCCCTTACCTCATCAATGCTGTCATTAAGATGACACCATATTCACTTCCATGGCCTCAAAGCAGACTCAGGTGATAAAGGAAAGGTCAGTTAAACTAATCTCATGAACTCTGGAGAGCTACATGTAGGAGGCATACACGAGTCCAGGTCACACTGTCAGGAAAAATGGCCTTTCCCTCTAACAGTATCTCTGAGAGCTGTTGAGCCCTCATACCTGAGAACAGGAGAAAATCACCCTCCCCTACTTCCACTATGGCCCCAAGAAAAAAGAGTTCTCTCTGGGTCACTAGAGCAATCCTACCCACCTGAGGAAGAGTAAATTCCCCAAGCTTTCCTCTTGGGGAAACAGACCTGCAGAGGCCCCACCTTATAAATGAAACATCTTCAAGAAGAACTCACATATACCCCCTAGAACATCACCACCTAGCTGCATATATTACTGCTTTGTTGGTAAAAGAGCCACCTGGGTTAAGTCACCCTACAAATAAGGTCCCTTTAGATCACAGGAAAACCTATTTACTCCCAGTCCTACTTCCTATTTAGCCAACAGTGTATGCATGGATAAACCCTAGTAGGAGATCTCTCCTGAAATCTAAACACAGAAGAACATCCTCTGCACTCAAAGAATAACCAGTGAGGCATAAATCCCTTGTGAAGACTAGAAAGTAGGCAGCTTACCTTGGGCTTCACCACCTTCATGAATGACCCTCTGACCAAAGCTTCCTCTCGTTCTTGCCTGGTTACTTTCCGGGCATCCAGAAACTTCAAATTGGGCAGCTTGTGCAGAACGAAGTACCTGAAAGAAAAGAGTCAGAGTTAATTCAGGAGGGGAGATGATGGTCTCAAATATCCATGTAATTTGCCTCATGCTCAGGAATGTACATCATTAAATCTTCAGAAGTTTAGATCTTGGCTGCTGCTTCTCTTTTCTTTCACAAAGAATGAATAATCACCCTTTGCAGAAATCCAAATAATTATATTTTATACAGATACACAACTAAACCTTAAAAATTCACACTAATATTTGCTCTTGATTCAAAGGTAGACACACACACACACACACACACACACACACACACACACACACACACACACACCTGGATTAGCCAAGAAGACACTATCAATGTGTTTCCCTTCTTCCATTCTGGAATTGGGCCCAGCTTCTCTGCTACACACAAAGTTCTCAGTGAAACTAACCTCACAACCTAATTGTACCATTTATGTCACTGCCATTCCTGTGGGCCATCTGTGTAACTCTCATTGCTGAGCTAAAAACAAATCTTCAATTTGAAATGGAGGCAAGAGACACGGACGGGTCATCTAGGACAATAAACTAGAATGCAGGTTGTAATAACATGGTTGACTTTAGGATAGAAGTAAGGAGCTCATATAGCTGAGAAATGCTTCCTTGAAAAATCAAACAAGGGTCTTGAGGATTTTTTTCACCATCCCTGAGTTACTTCCACACTAGTACTATGAAGATGATCTTTATCAAGGTGAAACAAGAACTGGTTTATAGGGGATATTTATTTAATAGTCCAATAAATACTAATACAAATTCCCAAGGAAAGAGTCTTTGGCATCCATCATAGCCTCCAAGGATAAGCTAATGGCTGTTTGTGTGATGAACTCTCCTCAGGCAGGTATATCTGGAATTGAGGAGAAGATCCATGTGGCCATGGGATAGGTATATAAACATATAAATAAATATATAAAAAGTAAAGACATCTGCCTACACTTCTCCTTCCTCAAGGGGAGTTACCAACCCAGATGTTTTCCATCGAGCCTCCATTCCCGATTACTCAAAGGAGCTGTTGTGGTGGTGCCTGAGTGGCTCAGTAGGTTAAGCATCTGACTATTAATTTCAGCTCAGGTCATGATCTCACAGTCATGAGATGGAGCCCAGAGTCAGGCTCCATGCCCAATATGGATTCTCTTTTTCCCCTCTGGCTCTGCCTCTTCTCTGCTCTCACTTAACTCTCTCTCTCTCAAACAAACAAACAAGCTATTGTTTAGACCTTGTCCTGCTTAGAAAGAAGAGGTAAGTACCCAATTTCAAAAGCAATAGATTATCTCCATAGGAATCTGTCATTTCCTTCCCTATACCCAGCCTCCTCAGTATTCACTCATCTTTAAAATCCTGACCCAGATGAACTTTTTTTTCTTTTTTGCATCTCCAGCCTGCATTGTTTTCTCTCTTCTCAGCACTCCCAGGATACATTGTTAGCACCATGCCATCTAACATTTTGTTGTTTTTACATCATTTTATTAGTGTTTACCTGATGTCCTCACCTATAAGCTTCTTAAAGGCAAGGACGTTTTTTGTTTTTTGTTTTTTTTTTTTGCTTATCTTCATATTATCTTAAAAAGTAGCATTAGAATGCATTCAGTAAAATGCCAGTTTATTTCAGTTGGACAAATATTTCTTGAGCATATGCCATGTGTCAGACCCCAGGTATACAGAGGTGATTGCAACATGATTCCTGCCCTTACAGGGTTTTTAATGTAATGTGGAAGAAAGACTCACATACAGAAGAGAAATCAACATAGCTAAGTGCCGAGATCATGGTTAGTGCAAAGTAGCTCTGGGAGCACAGAGAAAGGGACCTAACATCACTTACTGAATGACTGAAAACAAATGTCTTGAGGAAGAAGAGGAGAAACAAGAAATCTCAAGGGATCTTCAAAGAACCAAACCCTAAAGGAACCCTACACATTAGCTTTTTCTCAGTGCAAATTTATACCTCAGTGAGGTATATAGCATGTCCCCCTCCCCGTAGGTCCCACATTCATAACACAGTCTCATATCACCAAGCGGCCCCCAAAATATATTTGCCCAGGTATAAGATTTGGCTAGTTACTGAAATGCTAGAGAAAATAGCTTAGAGTCTTCCTACTAAAATACTCCTTAAAAGTAAAAATACTCTGAGTCCTTTTGAGGTATACTTTTCTTCCCCAGAAATGTCCACCCCAAACATCTAAGGTCCAGGAAGTTTGACTATCTACTTCCTGATTCCTCCCTGGTCTCAATCTAGTATCTTTTGCCATCTTCTCCCTTAGCCTCACCCTTCCCTCTCCAAAGGCCCCTTAACCTATGCAAAATCAGAAAGTTTCCACAGAGTCCCAAATGGCCTTTCTATCCTCCAGTAGAACTCCCGCTGGCCTCAGTCAGTGTCAGAGAAAACTTCCATCTTCTGCTTGTAGCGGCGAAGCTTTGATGACAACAGATTCTTTCAAATAAAGACATGTACAGACGGAAACAATATGTCAGAAGTGACGCTCAGAGGAGTAAAGACACCCACTAAGTGTAGGGTGGGAAAAGATGAATATTCAGGTGAAGAAAACATCAGTATTAGAAAATCAGCCAATGTTTAATGATGGAATGAAAGATGTCTTCACAGGGCTGGCAGGAACCATGATGACAACAGACAGCACGTTGTCATTTTGCCCCACTTTGGATCACAGCCCTGAAATCAAAGGAGAGAGAGAGAGAGAGAGAGTGAGGTGCTGGCTTTTAAGATAGTTAAAAATTTTAGATGACAAAGAGCTGCTGTTTTCAGAGCACTCTTCTTATACAACCGAAGAAACAGCCCATGAAATAGGCTGCCAGTCATCTCTGAAACTAGGGGTGACCTGACTCCCATCCTGTCGGCCAGCTGGGGGATTCTAGGTGGGTGATGCTTAGAGAGGTTTGAGGGACACTAGCAAGGTTCACCCCAAATAATGTGGCCTGAGATTCAGCCCCGGGTCCAAAGTTCCTCCCTTAGAGATGTCTTCAAACATTCACTCACACAACAAATAATTATTGAGCTGGTACCACCCATGCCATTCTGCATGAATAAAGGTGATGCAGAAAACAGACAAGGTCCCTGCTCTCAGAGAGCTTCTATTCTAGCACAGTCATTCACACACTTAACAGGGCATCAGCATCCCCTGGATGGCTTGTGGAAACACAAATCACAGGATCCCACCCCCAGAATTTCTAATTCCCTACGTCTGGAGTAGGGCTCAGAATGTACATTTCTAATAAGTTCCTGGGGGGTGTGGTGCTGATGCTGCTGGTCCTGATGTGAACTACCGTCCAAGTGAAAAAAAACACCATGAGGAATAAGAGTTTCAGAATTATGACGTTGGTAATGTGGTGAAGAATCTCCCTCCCAATTCTGCTAATGATCTTCCTTGCCCCCAACGTCTGTGGTATACAGTGCCCAGAGGCGGCCACACCTACCGGAGATCTTCCTGCTCTTTGGTGGTTTGCAACTGGCTCCAAACATTACTGCCAAGTGATAAGTCAGTGGGCTTTCTGCCTGCCTGTCCCATCCCAGTCGTGGGAGATCTATTTCCCTTTGTTCTAGGTCATGTCAGGGTGTCAAAAGCTGCAGCTTCAATCCCGAGTATAATACAAGTTTGCCATAAAAATACAACAGAGGATTCCCGAAGCCACAGAATGAAGGCTTTTACAATATCAATTCAACCCTTGTAAATTTAATCCAGGGTTATTTGTTGCACCAAAATCTCTTTACCGTGATGTATTACTTAGTTACTGGGGTTATCACAGCCGTATCCTAAAGTTGCATAGTACATAAAACATTTCAGTTAACAATGCGGGAAGGTTAACTCCCCCAGATAACCTGCAATCACAAGGGCTAGTCCAGATGACATGCCTCTGTCAGCTTCCACGAGCTATTGATGGTTCAATCAGTTTGTTTTGAAGGTAAAGTACAACAAAAGGGCAGTAAACTTATTCAGACTGTCAACAGGGGCTATCGGGAATGGGGCTTGCAGGTAAGTAATTCTGGGTGTTTTAAGGCTATTATCAAACAGCAATGGTTGAAGGAAGAGACAGCTACTAATAACACAGAAGGCAGCCATCATAAACCACTTTATGGCAGAAACCCCCGTCTATAAATCCTGCGACACCCGGAGACAGCTTCAGATTTACAAAACTGCTTGTTAAGCCAGGGCACTGCTTAATGAAAAGAGATCGGTCTAAGTTCTGAGTTTCACATCCCTAGCTCCAGAGGACAACTCCAATTTTCCTGACCTTCCCAAGGTGGCTAGGCGAAAGCCCTGGGGCGGGGGACTGGAAGTGGGGGGCACTCTGGACTGGGGTATGGAAGGTGAGGTTATCGAGAAGAGATAAGGGATCCTGGGAAGGTGTGTAAAGACCCATTTGTCTCTGTCTAAAAGCAGATTCTCTAAAAGTGAGATGCACACGGAGAGCCTTGCAGGCTCTCTCTCTCTTTTCATATTAAGTGCTTCATTTTCTTAAAGGACTCCTCAAAGGAGACACCTGAAACTGGCATGGGGAGAAAAGGAAGAGCAAAAAGGCTTTGGTGTTTGTTTGTTTGTTTGTTTGTTTGCTCCCAAATCAATTTTCTCCTCCCAAATCCCAAAGCTCCGGCATTTTTCATGTAGACTTCAAAGGGAAAGAAGAGTGCTCTGTCCTTCTGCTCAAACTGCTCTCCCAGGGGCAGCTAGCTGTCCCAGTAACAGCATGATTGCAGAAACACCAAGACGGATCTCCAGTGTCTGCTCCTGGGACGGTTTCTTTCTCTGAAGAGACTCTACTAGAGAAATACCAAGTTTCCAAATCCTAAGGAAATCCGAATGCAAGGTCACCTGGAGTTTTTCCCTATTTCTTCCCATTTATGGTAAATAGAATGACCATTATTTTTTGCAGCCTTACTGCTCCCGTCCATGGGGGTGCCGTGAGGGATACACAGTACAAGCTACTAATGCCTCACCAGGGGCCCCTGAAGTCAGCAATGGGTGACCCAGGAATCATTCTCGGTCTTTCACAAAACTTAACAGAAGAGAGTGAGCAGGCCAACAAAACATCAAACCTCTCTGCTGTTGACCGGATTACATCAACCCTGGTTGGTAACTCTGGTTACCTCATGCTAATCAAAAGCACTCATCAACAGCTAAATAGGTCTAATTTTTAAAAGTTAGCAATGGCTCAAATGTAGCTTTTTTTTTTTTTTTAATAAAGCTTGTTAAAGAGATCTAAGGGGGAGAAAAGTAAAAAGAGGAGAGGTCTTCATAACAAAGAGCTTGGAGACTAACGGGACAGAGGAAATAGCACAGACCCCGGGCTCATTTTGCCACGTGATTTTGGTTCAGTCTCTGCCACCTTCCTAAGCTTCGGTTTCTCCATCTATACAATGAAGGGAACAGGTTAGATGATGCCTAAGCCTCTCTTAAGTTCTTAGCCTGCTTGTTTTCTATGTGCCGCAAAGTTAATTTACAATAAACACATCTGTAGCCTCCTTTCTTATTACTCCAATTTCCTTATATAACCACCCTCTCACACCTCCAGGTAAAGGAAGGCTGTGAGAAAAAGTCAATAGAGACCAGAGTAATGAATAAACACTGTGAGTGGAATAACTCCAGATGCTCAGAGAGATGACAATGATCTCACTCTAATGAGCCGAGGTGAGCTCACCTACAGCATTAATGAAGGCCTGACAACTGGCAAAGGCCAGCTGATTTTCCTCACTGCTCACCGGCAGCATGTTTGAAGTCTCCATGCAAACAATACACCCACAGGACAGAGCGAGGCCCTCTACAGAGGGTAACCAGCAATTACTCGGTGGGCTTCTGTCACTTTGATCTCTGGGTCGTGACCTTTGCTTTCTTGTGATCTTCAAAGCCCAGATTGTAGATTAGCTGGAGAATGCTAGCTGGGTTATGTAAGCCACAAGTTTTACAGCTCCTCCTTGGCTGGGAAATGGTGGCAGCCCAGGACAGCCAACAGACTGCGGAGGGTCCCTCCCTCCTTCCCTTTGGCTGAGTGCTACAGACACTGGGCAGGCCTCAGGCTGCTTTCTGGGAGGGAACAAAGAAAGGGTGTCACGTTTTAAATAATTTAAAGTTGTAAGAAATACAGAGGGGCCTACTGAGGAGGCGGGAGGAAGGAGAGGCCAAGCAGAGATTGGAGTGGCAGGAGAGAATGAATGGCAAGGGGTTTAATGACAAAAGTAGAGCTTAGAGACCATGAGACCAAAGCTCTTATTTGACAAGCCAGGTCTAGCTCTAATGTACTGTTGACCTTCACTCTACTGTTTTGCCTGCAGGAACAAGAAGGAGAATTACAAAGAAAGACAAGAAAAAGACCATTCTGGGCACCCAAGTTTCCCATACTTGACTCACTCTTTGGCTAGTGTTGAAGTCCATGGGAGGCCTCGAGTGGTTTCTTAATATGATGGTGGCCTCCCAAGGCAAACTGCCTCACTGTTCTCTTCCCGCCCAAATCCTGAAGGCTGCTTCTTATCACATTCACCCTCATTTAACATTCATCCCAAAATAGCAGCACAATGTATACATACAGCAAAGCACAGGTGAGTTTAAGCTCCTATAATAACATGGCGATGGACATTTCTTAGCCATGAACTATGATGAATGGCAAAGAAAAAAATCCAGGCATGGTTCACTCCTGCCCCAGCAGGATCAGGGCGCAGCTCAACAACTTGGTAGTATGTTCATGCTCACATACAGATTTAATGAGCCCATTTTACTGTGGGGATGCGTGCCAAGAAAATCCAACGGTGTGCACAGGGGGTAAGGAAGGAAGGAGAAGGGATGACTTGGGGGAGGGGAGGAAGGAATCAGCAGAAAGTGAAGCATCTGTGAAGCCATTCCCAATAACTCCATAAATCTAGTCACTTCCCATTTCTGCTCCGGTGGTTGGCCACAATGTGACCTAAAAGTGGGCTGACCTCTCTGAAATCAACACCTCCCATAGAAATGAAACAGACATACTTGTTTTGATGTATGGCTGGGTGACATATTATAAATATTACATCACATAACCACAGTGGATGCCAATCAATAAGAAATTTTTTTTAGACAGCACTAAATGAGCCATGGGTTCTTGCTTCTGAATACACTCCTTTAAGGCTCCTACTATTGCTTAAATGATTAATAGAAGACATATTGTCAGAAAATGTAGTTAAAGTGAAAAACAGTAAACTGTAGAAATATCATTCATTTTTTAAGCAATTTTCTAGTGAAAATGTCACATAAATTTACATAGAAGCCCTACTATTAGGCTCTGGGTAACAGCTAGAAGGCAGGCAGACCTCATGCTTTGTGGAGGAAGGGCCAGGAAATATTTTACCAAGAGGGGGGAAAAGGTGGCTGCATTGCTTTGTAGAAACCCAAACACTACAGGAACTCTGGATTCAGAAGTCTCACTGTAAACCCTAAAATTTCTCAGGGGCAAATGAAGCTCAAATTCCAGGATGAACAAAGCAGAGCTGCTTACACCATCACATATACATTTATCTCACCCAAATCCAAGTGTGAGAGTGCTGGTCAGCCAGAAAAAAAAATTAAAAAATAAAATGAATAAAACATTTAGAATTGATGGAGAACAGGCCCACCATTCCATTCAACCATTATATGCTGTGCAGTGAATGCGTAACTGGATGGACACACATTTATTGTTCCTTCCAGTGTTCTTAGATCCCATTTCTCTCAGAGCGAGAGCATCTTGCCATTGTTGTGGGTGACTTATGGATTTTCTAGGATAATTTTGACCAGATGTGATTTTTGTTGTATGTGCCCTTTAGAATCCTGCTCCTCCAGCAACTTTGCCATGTGCACATGAACAAACAACCTTCCCAGACCCATCCCTCAACCCCAATGGACCTGGGGTAGTGAGGTCAGGCTTAGTAGGTACCATAGCCAGCCCATGAGATGAATCACTTCTCTAAAATCAAGCCCTCCCTGAAGCATCAGCAACCCAATGACCAGCACTCAGATTGACTCTCAAGGACAGCCCCTTGCTTGTTAACTTTGTTGACAACAAATGGATCTGATTCCAAATAGGCAGTAGGCATCGGAGGTGCCCAGAGGGCCATACATCTCTCTGTAAGCACTCAGCTTCTCAGACGAAAGAATAATGTTCAAGCTAGCTCCAGAGAACATTTATCTGGCCCCGATTCCATGGCCAGTGTTACTTTAGGTATTAACGAGTCTTCAAAGGGCGGGAAGACACAGTCTTACCTACTAGAAGCCATTCTCTGGATGTGGACATATATAAAGTAGTGAGAGAAACATACAAGATGGAATATATAAAATGGCATGAGATAGTAATGGAAAAACTGTAATGGCTTGGGAGAAGAGTGTCTCAGAGTCAACAGGAATTTTAAACACCACTCAGTCCAATAGTTAAGTGAACATCTGAGAATATTTAGAAGTACAGCCTTGGTGAAGAGTCACTGATCTAGACTATCTTCCCCATTTTAAAGCTGGACCACACATCAGATCTTCTGATCTGACCCTTACTTACATGGGTCTTAATATTTTTACCATAGTGAACCGTTACAATAAAAACAATAGTATTAGCTTTTCTTTTACTTTTGCAAACTTACAAGCCTTCTATTTGAGACTGAATAGAAGATGAGGGAAGTGAAGATTTTCATCACTCTACTTCTCTCATCTAGGGAAAAAAAAAAAGACAACAAAAATGTGCCTATGATTTGGTTTACATACAGCTCCATGAATGAATGAATGAACATGTGTGTCAATGTGTGTGCACACATAAAGATATATATATACATGCATGTACATATATATACATACATGTATACAACTTATTGGGGTATTTTAAAGAAGTAAACACAGAAATCTCAAGAAAAAAGTCAGAAAACAAATGAAAATTTCCTACACCGTGTTTGGTTTACTAAAAATGTTAACTGAATGAACTTTCTTGGACTAGCTTGACCCTTCCAAGACACATCTTATAAATTGCCACAAGAATATAAAATATGTTTTAAGAGACCCCTTTATATTTGAAACCAGGTTGTTAAATGCTTCAGAGTTGATAAGAGTGTTAAATAGACAAATTAAGTTCTAAGTGATTAAGCAACTTGCAGGGTTGATTTAGAAATGTATAACTTCACTTGCTGGATATTAATCATATTTCCTCTAACAAAATTCACATTCAAATCTACAGAATCACATCCAAATAAAGATCATCATGACAGAATAAGACTTAATACCTCTTTTCAGAGTAGGGTTAGAGTTTTATTCTGAGATGGCTTAAAAACAGTCTAAGACCACTACAAAATTAATCAAGAAATCCAGAAATTGAGATTAAATGTACAAAATGCTTCCCAATAAATATTACTGGATTCTGTTGTAGCTTTATGTGTCCATGTGCATATATTTTAAAAATACACAATATTCAATAGCCTTCAGTGTTTTTTTACAGGTTTACCTTTACACAACATCAACTCCCCTGACTGCATTCCTTCATGGGTCACCACAGATTTTTATAGGAGTCCCAAGAGAACAAGTTTCTTTCAAATCATTATCCTCTTTGCCCAATCCTTCTAAATTTATTATCTAGCAGCCTTACCTGCCCTGAATTTGCTTCCTTCCTCCTCCTCCTCCTCCCCTTTCCACATTGATTCAGGTAGGGTGTTCATGAGAGCAATCATAACAAAGAGAGAGGCTACACATATGAAAAGATCATCTAAAAATATTTACAAAAAAAAATCAAGAATGAGAGCACACAGAGTTCAAAATGAACAAAGAGAATAAAATAGGTAAGATCAAGGAGACTCCCTAAGAGGGGGCAGTTTGGATCTGGTATTTCAAAGTAGATGGTTTAGTAGCAGAGAGGAGAAAGAAAAGCATTTCTACTTAGAGCCCATCAAAGCACTCGGCTGGTGGACAGTGAAGCAGAGCTTTATGGAACCAAGTTATGGGACTTCTGGGACTTCCTCTGGGATCCTACATAAGCTCCTTACCTTTAGTGGGAAATGCTCCTTCTGTCTAAAAAATGACTTGGAGGCTGACCAGAGGAAAATCTTACAACACAGAGCAGAAGTAAGCAAAATACAGCCCATGTGTCAAATCTGGCCTGCCTCTTGTCTTTGTAAGTAAAGTTTTATTGAAGCATAGCTATGCCTATTCATTTACAAGTTGTTTATGGCTATTTCTTCACTATAACAGCAGAGCTGAATAGTTGTGACATAGACCACATGATCTTCAAAGCCTAAAAATATTTATGACCCTGTTTACAAAAAAAAAAAAAAAAAAAAAGTTTGTCAACCCCTGACCTAGACCATCTGGCGACTTTTCATGTTTTTTTGGCTCCTATGACCCTGATGAATGGAGACAATGGCTATACATTACCAAAAGGTTAAAGTTTAGTGTTATCATGAGAAGTCCAGTAATATTTACCAAATATTTACTATATACCCCATAATATCACCCCCCCAAAGGTGCCATTTTTCCCTTTCTCACCAGGATCAAACCCCTAGATACTCACCTGTATCTTTTGTAGTCCTCCTCATCCTTTTCCAGGCTAATCAGCTCATTGGGACATGCCACATTACCCAGCAGGCTGAGGTACTCCAAAGCTGGTGTCACTTCTGCCAGGTGATCAAGCAGACTCTCCAAGTCAGTGATGTGACAATGGCTAAGGATTTGGGTCCAGGAAGACAAATGCCCTCGTAAGGAACATAGACTATAACTGACAGGCATAGCACAACACCTGACAAGTCCAGTCTGCTCCCAGGAGGTGACATGGGTGATGGCTGAAATCAACTCTAGCTGTGAGGTATCTTGCATGGCTGGTTTTTCACTCCTGCTGGGGACACAGCCCAACTTTTCTCTGGGCAGGTAAGGCCAAGTTCAGATCACTTGAGAGGGAATGAATGAACTTGAGTGTTTTATCACACTTTTCCTTCATCTCTATTTGTTTAGAAAATGATGAAGGGTATATTCCATGCGGTAAAGTATTTTGCTATGTGCAAAACTATAAAACTTTTTTTTTCTAGTAATGAAAGCAAGAGCTATTTCCAAAGGCCTCATTAAAAATATATTCCCATTTTCTCCTTTAGAGGGTAATTTATCATTAAAACATATAGGAATAGCATGGATGCAAGTAGGGACTGCCATCCTCTTATGATCTGAGAACTTGGGGTGGAACTATGTGTTGCTCAGTAGCCTCACTAGTGGCAATACACAATGAATTGGGGGAAAAGGAGAATAAAACTAGGAGAAGACAAATGGAGTAAGTTAAGATACATTTAGTCAAACCAGGCAGGTCAAAATGTATTTGAGAGTAAGAATCTGTTGTGAGACTAATAGTCTATGAAGGAAAGAATGAAGAGAAAATACCAATAAAGGGGATGCTGGGAAGAGCATGCCATGATCCATTCGCTCAATGGGATCCACTGTTCAGTCAAGGCAAACATCAAGACCTCCAAACCAAATTAAGTCAAGAATCATAGATTCAGGCAATCACAGGTACTGGTAATGAAAACCTAATTGTTACATTTGATATACATGGACCTCTGGCTTGACCTAGATGCAGATGAGCCTTCCCCTAGGCAAGGTGATAACTAGACAAGCTATAAACAGAGGCCATGACTACCAGAAACTTAAAGAAAAAGGTAGAGCTCTTATCAGCAGATAGAATGGGGTCTTTGGCAGGGAGTGATGGCAGAGCAAACAGGGGCTAATATATAAGGATGAATGAGGCGTACAAGAGTGAAAGACTCAGGATTCAGTGTCCAGGAGTGAGGTTCACTTGGCCTACGAGAGAAAAAATAAAAGCAAAGAAAAGGGATGCCCTTACTCTATGAGGATGTTCTCTAACCATAAGATGTTGCCCCAATTTCCTCCTATTTCATTTCAACTTGTCAGTTGAACACCAAATCCAAACAATTTCAGAATCCATTCTCTGATGTATCTGCCAAGGGGTCACCAAGAGGTAGTTCATTCTATGATGACAAGCATAAAAAAGAGTTTTTCTTTCCCCTGGGACTGAACCTTCCTCAAATTCCTTCCACTGACTCAATTTAATGGCTTGGGGTCTCAAAGAATAAGGCAGTCTCCTCTTCACATGATGAGCCTCCAGGTAGTTGAAGTTCACATGTCTTCTTTATATCTTGTATTCTCCAAACTAAGTTCTTTCAAGCACTCTTTATACACAAACTCTTTGAACGTCATGTGCAAGAATAAGCGCTAAACCCTGAGAGCGAGACAGAGACAAGGAGAGGGACAGCACAAGCAAAAGAGGGAAACCCTAGGGCAAGAGGGTCAGAGCAGCTTTCCACCATTTGCCAACACCATCCCCATTTCCTAAACAAGGCAAGACAATGGACTTTGAAGTTAGTCCTTTAGATCTTGAACAAATAATGTCCAGGAATAACCACAATGGACCACTGGAGTGAAGACAAAAGACGCAGGAGCATGTGGAAAAGACAAGAGAGGAGGTTCTAAAGGGAGGTAAGGTTAGAAGGACACATGGGTAAGTGGCCAGAAGTCAAAACATTACAGTATTTCATCTCTGAAGACAAAACATACTTACTACTTTCTAAATTACAGTTCAATCGTCAAACTCTTTAAGAAAATCATTTAAATAAAACTAATTAAAATGACAATGAACAATTTCAGGGAAAACAGGCTTTTCCAACAGGTTCTAACTTTGTATGCATCTCAGTCATTGCTACATTAGAAAAAAAGGAAGATATTAGTGCTTCCCTTTGACCCTATCAAAGGCATCTCATGGGGCCCCATGCTTTGGAGTAACTTTCTCAAAATGTTTTAAGTCTCTGTCCAGTATCCAGGAATCACCAGGGCCAAAATGTCATTCACATAGGGTACCCTATGTCTGGACTTGGACCTGCATTGGCCCTCAGTCCTGGTTTCTGCCCTTCAGGGTTTGCTCCAACGCTTTACCCTTTACAGGGGATCCATCAGATGTTCTAAGGAGCAGTAAGACTCATGCCTATTAGGCTGCCCTGAAGCCTCAAGGCCAGGCCCTAGTGCCAAGGGGACAGCCAGGCAAGCTGATCACTCACTCCCACTGGTCAGCACACTATTTCTTTTGTGGGACTGTAAGAGAGTGAACTGCCAAAATGGTGGTGACATACTGATTCAGGGTGATTCAAATTATTTATGTAAATAATGGCCCTAAAGAACCTAGGGGAAGCCCTTTCCACTATGGCTTAAGAAGTCTAACCAAAACCTACTTCTCTTATAGGGCCCAACTTCTTAAACCTTGGATATTTTTCATCTACTGTATGAAGGTAGAAATGTGAAAGAACTAAAACTGGGCAAGATTTTTAAGTTGAGGAAATATTGGGCAATTGAGCTGGACTGAAATCCCAGTCATTTCTCAACATTAAGTGAGCAGTGATAGGAAGTTTAGCATGCAACTGTCCAGGGAAACAAGCTTCATGTGTAAACTTACCACACAGCTAATTAAGCTTGTATGTGAGAGTTCTTGCTTACACAGGTCCCTTGCAGGGATAAGAGAATCACATGGTCATATATTTTTGTAAAATTTGCAGAAGTAGGTTATTTAAACGGCAGTCAGTTAAGATCACTGTCTCTCTCCACTGAAGTATACACAGTGTAAAATTACATAATAAAGTTATAAAATAAGTTGCAGAAAAAAGAGGAAAGATGTTTTTATATAGGTTTGTCTCATATTTAAAAATTGTTACTTTTCTGAATTTTTATGTTTGTGGTATTTGTCAACTGAAAAAATTTTTAATTTGCTTTGATATGTTTTTATTCCAAAAAGACATTCACCTTCAAGCCTAATTTTGAATTCATGACTATGTAGTCTTTTCCTTTAAGAGGGAATTAACATAAGTTTCACACTCTATAAAATCTGGATCTGCCCCTAAGCAGGAGGTTGTGGAGATGTGGATTCGTTCAAATGTCTTGGTAATGGGAATTTCTTGGGCAAAGTGTCTACAGGCTTCAAGAAGCTTCAGCCATCATGCACCAATGAATCCAAAGAATGAAGCCTGCCTCATTTAGGGTATTTTGTGTGGCAGAAGCTACCCCATGTCTTTTTAAGCCTTTCAAGTACCTGCTAAATGATCATCTGGGCTAAGACACGTGGTCTCCCCCAAATGCACACTAGTCAAGAATCACTAGCACCTACTCTGTGGATGCTCTGGACCAGAACTTCATCATTATGTTGATACCACCACTGGGGGATAAAAGACGAGAAGGAGTTTTTATTTGTTTCTTGGTCTCCTGGGTCAGCAAAAACGAACACAACCCTGGCTTGGAGCTCCAAGATAGAACTTGTCACATTCCTTTTTATTCCAGTTGCATGGAAAATTAACCAAAGGCAACCAGCAGAGGGAACTTGGTATCCCTGACTTACTAACACCAGGGTAATGGATAATTTCAGGGATTCTTCTCAGGGTGATATTCCCCCCACTCACCCACCTCCATTTTTTAATAGGAAGCTTTATGGCACAGTTTCAACTTTCTTCAACTGAATTCTAGCACACGCCTGGTTTCCCTCCTCAAGTCCTCTCTAGAGCACTGGTCATTTGGGTTTTCTTCAGGGTTGTCTACAGAAAATTGTTATTGCAGAGTCCAGCTGTCACAGGTATGCTTGCCAAGGGAGACTTTTTGCAGAGGGTCCAAAATTCAAAGCAACATCTTGCCTTGAAAGCTTAAAGGATGAAGGAGGAGGGGAGTCTTCTGGTGTCATGTCCAGTTACACCGGTCTGAAGCTGTTTCTGAGGTAAAAATGGCAAGAACCCTCCTCCCTCTGTGGTCAAGCACATGTCAAAAGGCAGCACCTATAAGAACCAGAGGATGTCAACCAGGGCTTATCCTAATATAGGATTTCTGAATGCTAACTACACATTCTATACACAATATAGTCACATTTGGATTCATATACATGTCAGCAATATCACATCCAAAGAATAATTAAGGAAGTAGGGTTCAAAGATCACATAGTAAATGACTGAGTCTAGATTTTAACCTGTTCCAAAGCAATTACATTTCTAAGAGACAAGTAACTCACAATTTCCTAACATGGAAAGGAACATTACTGAAAAATGAGAAGTCCCACATACTTTCGTGGGAGACCCCAGGTACTGTCATCCATCTAGAGTTTCTTCCACTTTGGGCTTATTCATGTAAAGCAATGAGACTTCCTCTATCATTAAAAGGTATCAAGAAGCTGTAAAGTCTTTGGGCTATAACAAAGTGATTTCCCATATATATATTATGGCATTTCAATCTGTCAACAATACTCTGAAGTGTCTAACACCCATTTTACAGATAAAGGAACTGAGGCTTCAGACCAGGTGCAAAGACTTCCCTGAGCAAAACAGTAAATTGCTGTGGAAATCTAGTCTGGCCTTCTGGTTCATCTCAATGGTCTCCTCACCACAGCCTAGCTGTACAACATGTCATACTATTTGCCCTTCCTGTTGGTACTATAATTCATACTGTCTCTTCACATGTGTGCTGAAGCAAACAGGGAGACATTAAATGAAGAAATTAAGTGTGCTGTAAAATGAAGTCAGCTTATCTCCCTTCCCCTACCCTCCCCAAAAGGGAGAATGGTGGAGAATCATTTGATTGTGCAAAGTATCTATATTTTCCAGACATCTCGATTGTTCCCTTTTGGGGTTGAGTATTCAGACATGATATGGCTGCAACCATGACCAAGTACACAACCCTACTGGAGAAGAGCCAAAGATAGTGTGTGCATGTGTGTGTGTGTAAGAAAGAAAGACACACACACACACACACATATACACAACGTGAGTGGCGGGGAGATAAGGTCAATTCCACAGCCAGGGACTCCCAGCCCAGTCTAACTGGGAACAAAGGAAGAGGAGTAAGATACGCTACGAACCAGGAGATGAAAAGGTTACCCAGGAAGTCCAGGCTTTAAAGTATACCAGGACAAGAAACCAATGCTGAGAGAGCTGAACAAAAGTGAAACAAAGGGCCAGCAGAACAAAGAAGGGAGGTCAAGTAGGAGGTGTGCAGCCAGGAAGTGAGGCATTGGTTGACTGAGAAAAAAAATTGCCAGATGCTGGATTTGTGCTCTGAAATCCCCTTCATGAGCTCCCTCTGCAGCTGGGTGCAGGAGGGACGAGGCAAGCACAGGCAGCCAACTCCTCCTGTATCTTAGTTCCTTTTCTCATGTAGTGATTTTACCTCCTTTGGGTTTCAGAGTCTGGGGTTAAAAATCAACATAGTTGGGTTCTAGACTGAGCACCACCACTGACAATCTAGGTGACTTCAAAAAGTCCATACTTAAAAAAAGTGTTCAACCCTCTCAGTTTTTTTCATAAGAAATGAGAGTATTGGGGCACCTGGGCAGCTCAGTCGATTAAGCATCTGACTCTTGATTTCAGCTCAGGTCATGATTTTGTGCGTGGTTTGTGAGTTTGAGACCCGTGTCAGGCTCTGCACTGACAATGGGGAGCCTGCTTGGGATTCTTTCTCCACCTTTCCCCTGCTGTGCTCTCTTTCTCTTAAAAATAAACAAACTTTAAAAAAAAATGAGAGTATTCACCAATGGTACTCCCCTCACAGAATGATATGAAGGTAACGTTAAATTAAAAAAGTCAAAGACACACTCTAAATCTATGCTCTGGCCTTGGTTATAACATAGCCCAAGTAAGATCAAAGAAGTTTACATAATTCTCTAGAATAATAAAAATAGCAATAATACTGACCATAATAGAATAACCCTCACAACAACCTATGGGGTGGGTACCTTTACTGTTCCAGTTTTGCAAAGGAAAGCAGAGCATCGAGATGTTAAATAACTAGTCCAAGAACATGGAGCAAGTGGCAGGGCCAGGGTACAAGCCCAGGAAGTCTGGCTTCCAAGCCTGTTCTTAACCACCAAACGACAGTACCTCTTACCAAAGGATAAAGCAGCCCAGAACCCACGTTTGCAGGGTCCAGTAACAGAGCATTGTTCAAACACACCTAGTTGAGAGTAAAACCAAAATGGAAATCTCTATGTATGCAAACAAACAAGCACACCAAAAATTAAAACCAAAACAACTTTTGAAAGAATTTCAGGTAGAATCCCATTTAATAGCAAGCTTTCTAATACACTTAAAATAAGATTCAATTTGTAAGAAAGAACTAATACCTACCTTTGTAGATGGTCAATAATTACTTGATTCTAGGTCTCCCTTTATTATAAAGATGAGGTAAGTTCTTAAGGAGATGAGACACCAAGGTCCACTAAAGGAATGAGGCATGTCTCTTTACATACACACCTTGTACGGCCCCCTATCACAATGGCTCTACATTTGGCATGTGACTTGCTTTGGCCATGGGGCAGCAACATCCGAGATGCAAATAGGGCTCGAAAAGTACTTGTACATTAGGGCTTTGCTCTTGAAAGACCTGCCCCACATAAAGAGTCCCGTGTTAGTCTACTGGAAGCATGTTGTTTAACCAACAACGAGCACCAACTTCCAGACATATGAGTGCCATTTCAAACCACCCACTCCCATCTAGACCTCTAGATAACTGTGGCTGCCTACAGACCCAAAGCACGATCCACAGAAGAACCATCCAGTTGAGCCCTGCCTAAACAACTGACATACACAATGTTAAACAAATAACATATATGTTGTTTTAAGCCTCTGACTTTTGAGGTAGGTTATTATGCAGCAAAGCTAACTAATAGAGCCCAAGTCCAAGGCATTTCATGGAATCAGCAATAGCATTTTGGAACACAGCATCTCTTAAAGAGTCAGGGGTTTATTCAACAAGAAAGTAGCAGAGTCAGTTGGCTGAAAAGGTAGACTCAGAAGTATTAGGTTAAAAGGGTCACAGACAGTGTTACTCCTGATTTTACCTGGCTTTCATCCTGTGACTTCTGGGTCAAGTATGTGGAGAAACGAAGCCAGTCTTCATGATTATACCAGTAGACCAGAGGAGAAAGAAGTTATGCTGCATCCAAAGAAAGCCAACTAGAACTTTTTGTATCTACTGGTAATAGAGTGCTCTCCATCAGCACAGCAGTATAAATGGCCAGCTCTATAGCTACACATCCCCTCTGCGTCAGTTCCTCCCATACTACTCTCATTTCTCCCTCAGCATTACTGCTACAGATTGAAGAAGATGAGGAATGAAAAGGGAAAGGGACCCAATCAAAGACAAAGAAAATCCCTCAGTACTGTAGGGCCAGAAGGCCTGCTAATCTCTGGTGGTGGCAACACTAAGAATACAACCATCCTCCAGCCTGATTTATTCCTTTAAAAATGAGAAACACATACGATGGAATACTACTCAGCCATAAAAAGAAATTGCACCATCTGCAATGATGTGGCTGGAACTAGAATGTATTATGCTAAGCAAAATCAATCAAAGACAGACAAATATTATATGATTTCACTCATATGTGGGATTTAAGAAACAAAACAAATGAATATAGAGGTGAAAAAAGAGAGAGGCAAACCAATTAACAGACCCTTCACTATGGAGAACAAACTGATGGTTACTAGAGGGGAGGTGGGTGGGAGGATGGCTGAGGGGATCGGTTAAACAGGTGATGAGGATTAAAAAGGGCATGTGTAGTGATGAGCACCAGGTGTTATGTGTAATGGATGAATCACTAAATTCTACACCTGAAACTAATATTGCACTGTGTTAGCTAGCTGGAACTTAAACAAAAATTTGGAGAATGAAAATGAAAGAAATGAGAAACATTCTGCACAGCAAAGAAAACTATTTAAAAAATGAAAATGCAACCTACTGAATGGGAGGAAATGACTGCAAATCATATATCTGATAAGGAATATCTAAAATATCTGAAGAACTCATATAACTCAATAGCAAAAAACAATCTGATTGAAAAAATGGGCAGAGGAACCGAATAGACATTTCTTTAAAGAAGAAATACAGATGGCCAATAGACACATGAAAAGATGCTCAATATCACTCATCATCAGGGAAAGGTAAATCAAAACTAAATTAAAATGAGATACCATCTCACACCTATTAAAATAACTTTTATCAAAATGACCAGAAATAATAAATGTTTGGAGGATATGGAGAAACAGGAACACTTTTGCACTGTGGTTGGGAAGGAAAACAGATGCAGCCACTATGGAAAACAATACATGGGTTCCCAAAAATATTAAAAATAATAATATTGTATGATTCAGCAATTCCATTTTTGGCTAAAGACATCTATACCCTCATGGTCAGTGCAACGTTATTTATAATAGCCAAGATACGAAAACAATCTAAGTTTCAATCAGTAATTGAATGTAAAAGAAAATTATATATATATTATATAACTATAATATATAATACATATATAAATACATATTTAGCCATTAAAAAGAATAAAATCGTGCCATTTGCCACAACATGGATGACCCTAAGGACATTATGCTAAGTGAAATAAGTCAGAGGAAGACAAATACCTTATGATCTCTCTTACATGTGGAATCTAAAAAACAAAACAAAATCCAGAATGGATTCCTGTGCATTTTCAGCATATCCTACGCCAAGTTATGAAAATGAACCCTCTAAAATGGGAGACAATAATGCTTAGTAAATTCATATGAAGCATGAACCTTACATCTTAGTGTAACCTAATTAGACTAATCAGGGAATCTGTCAATCATCAATATTTACATCAATATTTATTCAATGCTCTTCAAATGCCAGTGGTAACAGTGGAAAGCAATACTATAACCTACCTATTCTGAATACTTAAGTACCCAACAAACACTTTTCATTGATTGATTATTAAACAAATCAGAGGTCAATGAAAAAAAATCACCCACTAGTTCATCTGTAGACTGGGATGATGTCAAATGTTCTTTCACAGTTGGTGTGCTCTTCTTTTAATTATTTTTCTCAGGCTGGTGTTAAAATGAGCTTACATTTCTTAGTATGCACCAATTAATGCGATAGAGAACTGGCCAGGAAGTGTGCTGAGGGAGAAGAGGAATTGAGTTTGGGATTAGCATTTGTACAGCATTTGCCAGACAAAGTCCTTGTGGGTTGATCTGTGGGCTGTTCTGGAAGTCCTTCTCACAGCACCATTTCTTATATTGCCAACTTCACAATAAATATCCCAGGGCAGAGGCAACTGGTTTTTCACCCTTTCAGAAACCTGTTTTGCTCACATTACCATGGCACTGTAATTCTAACATGCAAAAAAGCCTTTCATATATTCTTCTTTTTAAACCAGTTCTCCTAATAGGCAAGTGAGAGCTGTGATGTCACACATACACACAAGATGAGAAACAGAGGCTTTCAGAGGCTGACCTGTCCCCAGCCACCTGCTAAACATGATTAAGCTGACTCATGAAGCCAAGTCCAAAGGCTAACACTCCACAGTGGTGTGGGACACAGGATATAACCACTGGGGCCCAAAGAAGGAAGATTATCACCCAGTTCTATTCTCGTACCCCTTCTGTTCTTTAATGATTTGAGAATATCATCCAAGTGATCACCTAAGACAGTGACACAGTGACTGTAATAATTTTTCGAACAATGACTAAGAAACTTGTTTGACCAAAGGATAGGAGAGGAAAAAACCCCCATCAATATTGCATTATGATAAAGACTGATATTTACTTGTATTCCTTCTCCTTCCACTTCTATTAAAGGGCCAATTTATAGTCACCACCGTAGCATATTCTACCTAATAAAGAAAGTACTGTCTTATGACTTAAAGTATAAGCAGTGGTTAATAAATTATTTTGCCTATCGTTCTTAAAGTAGACATTTGTACACACGGTAAATGTAATATCTCGTTATATTTTGTACTCTACAGAAAAGGCTCTGATCCCTTTTCTATTTATAACTTGCCATGCAAACATGAACAAGTGACTGAGTTACTCTAGGTTTCAAATGTTTCACTAGTAAAACAAGGTGATTTGACTTCAAGTCTGAAGCAACACAGAAGAACGTAAAGACCTTTGGATATAGCTACAGTTAAGACTGGGACGTAGCATTTTGGTAAATGTCCAGCTTTGGATCTGTGCTTGACCTCTTTCCTCATTCAGGTAAATGGAGAAACTACACCCATCTCCCAGGGTTCGGTAAGAATAAAAAATAATACACTTAAAGGCACCCAGCACAGTGCTTGACCCACAGAAGTGCTCAATAAAGAACAGCTGATGATAATCATTCATTCATTCATTCATGCCACAGTCACTGAACCTCAGTTCCATGCCAAGCATTTTTCTAGGTGTGATGGATACAGGAGTTAACAAAACTGATAACTGCCCCCCAGCTGGTGCTGTGGCAGCATGGAGACCCATAACCGTACACACGAGCTAGGTGCCTCATACTGCAGAAAGCTTCATATTCCATTCTCAGCCTCCCTGTAAAATCGAGAGCCATTAATCCTCCTGTGCCTCACCCCAGGCTGGCTAGGTCCTCACCCACTTAAGGAGACTGCATGCAGTAAAATAGCTCAGCTAGGCCTCTCTCATCACCCTAGTACATCAAACACCACGGAGGACAGAGCTACTTGCGGGCTTCACAAGTCTATCTCGCACCTTTGCCCTTTCCCCCTCTCCTTTGCCAGAACTGTTACACCCCAGGCCTGCACCAGAGCCTTCCAGAAACCTACGTGAAGGCCAAGTTCGCTTAGAGACACTACCCCGTACTCCCCACCAGAGGTCGCCCTCCCACACAAGCCTAAGCAACTAGAACCGAGCTTTGCCTTCTCAGCGGCAGTGACATTATTTTCTTTCTCTATTTTTATCTATTAAAAAGATTTCTTCACAGCCATAACTTAGATCTCTACACTAAAATGGAGCAACAGGAAGATATAATGGTGCATTTCATTTATGAATGACCTATAATAAATTACTCTGAAGTGTCCCGAGTGCCAGAAGACAGAACGCTTTGTCTGCCCATGGACTGTATTTCACATACTTTAATTTAGCTGACACATAAAACTCATTTGACATTTCGCAGGTATTTGTGTGGGGCGGGGGAGGGGAGGGGAGGGGGTGTGCGGGGGGGGGGGGTCACTGCGGGGCAGGGCGGAGAGTGGAGGCAGCGGGCAGAGCCAAGGATATCTGGTTCTTGTTGAGGGTTAAGGTATGGAGCCTGGGTAACCCTGGCAACACGAGGTCGTTCCCGAGCAGATTGTTGTCCAGGATGAGTTCCTCCAGGCTCCCGAACGCGCTCAGTCCTTCCAGTGACCTGCAATGACAAAGGCAACAGGAAAAATGATCCTGCACTAAATCAGGGAGGCCATTATGAGCCGAAATAAATATTTTAACCTTCCCTTTCAGGACTGGGAATAGTTTGGGCTTGGTGCCTGTCAGCAAAGTGAATGACAAGAATTAGTAGCGGGAGCCGGGGTGGGGGCGGCGGGGGAGAAGGGGCCGCTGGCACTCACCGCATCCTTCACGCATTGCCAACATGAAGGATGAGGGTCACTTAGTGAGTAGCCAGGATCCAAAACAAAGGGCTTCAGATACGGCCTGCAGGATAAATTTGTCAATGTCTTGTGCCTTCAGGCACCCAGCCTCGGCTGACCCTAACCTCCATTCCCAAGATAAATAACTCTGTCACAGTTCACCTTCATTCCCTGGACACAAATTTAAGTTGTCATCCATCATTCCTGCCCAGAAATATCATACCCCTCTTACAATAATAAATATAACTTCAAGTATCATTTCTTAGCGGTTCTCCTCTGCACAGTCCAGGAAACGGCAAGGAAGGCTTCCTTTCTTTCCCTTCGCCGGCTTTGACTTACCCCCCCCCCACTTTTTCTTTTTCTCCACTAATCACTTAATTTGCTTCTGCCCAGTGTTCCTGTGGCTGCCCCCAAAGGCAAGGCATCTTCAGAAGCACATAATCACTCCAGTCAGAGAGGGGTGTTTCTTTTTCTTTCATGATTTCTTTTCCTTTTTGTTTTTGTTTTTGTTGGGGGGTAGGGGGGAGGGGCAGTGGGTTAAGGAAGGGGTTGAGGGAATTTCTGTTTCAATGCTCCTGGCTTGAAGTTACGGTTTTAATTTATGGAAAGTGGATTTCTCACTTTATTTTTGAAAGAAGTGTGGAATGCAGCAATGTAGATGTCAAGGCAGTAAATAATCAAGCATCTGAAAGAATTAAGTACCCGGCTCAGGGGAAAAAAAGTATCAGAAAGGGAAAAATAGCCTTGTTTACCCAGTTAGCTGAAAGTTAACTCTTGATGTTGTGGGCTCAGGAGTGTTGGGGGTGGAGGCGGCAAGGGGCAGTTGTGCGCATGTGCTCGCCTTGGAGCGCGCAGACGTTAATTAAAGAAAGCCGCCCGGTGGAGGGACTTGCACAGACACACATACTCCCAGCTCGTTCACCTGCCAGACCCAAGAGCTGTGCTGAGCTTGCACAGGCTGACAGCTGAGCTACGACGTCGACCAGAGGGCGGACTCGCCTGGGATCTCCTGGCTATTCTATAAAATGTGACGAATCAGGGAGATGTTGTCTACACTATTTATTCATTTACTGATGGCACTTGCATTACAGAGCCGGATGCTTGTGCGTGCAGTGTCCGCACATCTGACGTGAGTGTGAACTTTAGCACCAAAGCTGTCTCCAGACGTCTGTAGTTCCTTTATGGGACTTGTGCCAACAAGACTCCAAAACAGGGCGTCAATGCATAGGAGGTGTGATGTGCCTGGGAGTCATTACAGCCCCCGACTCCACTGGGCGCAGAGCTCCTTTGGCTGCCCTGTTCCTCAGGACCCAGCACCCAGACCATCCCCACTCCTGCCGCCAGCACGACCTGCGCCACAGCTGGAAGTTGATACCACTTACACTTTGGGCTAAGGGTCAATGGGGTCATTGTGCTTCATTTCTTCCTCCTCCTTTCTCTTTTTCCTCATGTTATAGGGAGGCAAAACGCAACATACACACATGGAAGATGGGACGCAGCTCCACCATTTACTTGAAGTGTGAGTCTGGACACATCAAAAACGCATCTGCACTCCCTTGTTCTGTGCTGCTTCCAGGGCACAGGATCTTAAGAACGTAAGCCAAAGAAGACGAACAAGTCATTGGCAAATGCTGGTTCCTTTCTTTTTCTTCCTTTTTTTATTCAATGATTTTTCTGGTAGCTGTGACCTTAGGAGGTGTGTTGGAGGGGGAGTGTGTTCTGGATACAGGGGGTGGGCAGATGAGCAAATGTGCAAGGGGTGCCGCAAGTCTGGCTTCTGCAGGGAAACTTCCACCTTCCCTGAAGTCTGTTCCCTCCATGGGGGTTAATAAGTGATGATGGAAAAGTTCTTTTCAGGAGGAGGCCCTGTTGAGGCCACCTCCCTTCAGGGTGCCTTATGGATGGCTAATAAGTTCTTTGTGCACAAACCTGAGTTGGGCTATGGTCAAAGGCAGCATCCAAATACATATTGTTCCTGAGTTATGTTATGCAAATATAATACTCTTATCATGAGAATCGGCAAATGGTTGGCAACTGGCAAGCAAAAGAAAGCTCCCTTCCAAGAGTGCTTCCAGGGAGGCATAAAACAAAAATGACACAGCATGCAGAGAGACAAAGCGAAGAACACCAGAGGGAGTGCCCACAGAGCTGCCTTTCTCTGGGGGCGGGCTTTGGGTCAGAGCTCAGTTCTGAGTGAAACTTCACAGCCGAGCAGGGGACGGTCAGGTTCAAATCCCCCATCATCTGTCTGGTTGTAAGATTCTTTTTGTCATTAATGTTATTAGCTGCTCAGCTAAAAGGGAACCGTGTTACCTGGGAGGAGGAGGAGGTTGCTAATTAATAAATCCCTGTCTTCGTTTCATCAGTGTAGTGTGCACTTGGTGATTTAATCAGCTAAATTCAGAGCTGAGAGACTGGGGACAGGAGACAGAGAGCATAGCGAAGCGTAAAACTGGAGAAGACAGGGTTTGTGGGGCTGGGCTGGCATGCGGAGGCCAGTGAACACAGACCTGGAAGATGGTTTTATTTTTTGCTTTTTAAAAATTGGACTTTGGTTGTTATTGTTGCTGCTGTTTTCATGGAAGGAGAAGGGAAAAGAATTATTTGCATCCATCTTTGAGTTCATACCCCTGTATCCAAGATGCCTGCAAAGAGGTGTGTGCTGTTAAACGGACAAACCAAAAAAAAAGGCTTTAAGGATCCACTCAGATCTGTGCTCTTTAGTGGGACAGCTCTAGTAGCTACAAGGAAAAGATGACGAGATTCCAATTTCTCTGCCATAATCTTGTGTGTGGACAGCAAAATGCACCCCAGACCCAAGAGCCCTGGTGGAGGGGACGCCTGTCACGGCAGGCTTCCTTTGCCAGCTTGGTTTACAATCTGCAGATGTTTGAGGGGTGGGCTGCAAAGGCAGACATGTGTACCAAGGTCAGGGGCTGGAGGGGGGAGGGCAAGGCTGTGCGTACTACCTCAGCAAAGGCAGTTGGAGAGACGTATTCCCAGCCCAGAGAAGAGATGCCAAGGGCAAGACAGGGAGACAGGGTGTGCGGTCTGACCTGTGGCAGGTGGTTTGCTCTGGAAACCTAATCAGCACCTCCGAAGTGCATTGCAGGCTGCCTGCCTCCCGCCTCCCCTGTAGGAAAGCTGCCCATTATCTCACCCACAGGTACCATCTCAGTTACCTCGTTCACAGGGCTCTGGCTGGGTTCCCCCAGGAGCCGCTACGGCTGCTGGGAGAGTCCCTGTGCCTTTTCCAAAGTCATATCAAAATGACAAAACATCACAACGCATTCAGCTCTAGCGGATTCAAACAGAGAGAACTTTTAAGTTTCCACTGTAATTAACCCTATCCTCGTTAAGATAATTATGATCAAGCTTCCTGTCACAGTTAATATCCCAGCATCATTGCCTGTGGCTCACACTCTGCCCTCATTAGCTTATAAAAACAGCGGCACTAACCAGGCGGCCCCAGCCCTTCCAAGCTAGGCCAGTGGTTGTGAGCTGCTAAGGAGGGGCCTGGGGCAGGGCAGCAGGCCCCACAAAGGAGTGGTCTCTTAAACCCCAATACCTTCTGCTCCTGGATGAGCTCCCACTCAGTGGCCTTCATTCTATTCCCAAAAGTTATCCACTCATCAGAATGGGGAAGGAGAAGGGCCCGGACCAAAGCAGAGCTGGTAGGTTTGGGGCAGATGACCTACTAATCCATAGCAACCCCTTCCTGCCTCTTACCCAGCAAAAATCCAGCCAGAAAAATGACTGGAGGACACCTCCAGAACCCTCCATTCAAGAAATGCCAACCTTATTCCTGGGGTATAAGTGGTGGTAACAATTAGATCCCTCTTTCCTTAGCTTTCAGCCTATACCAGGGATGATGCTCCTACCCTGCAAGACGCAGTCAGGGATGGGGAGACACAATTAACCACAGACCCTAAGGAGAAATATCTCTCTCTGTGGAACCCCAGCTGGACTCAAACCCAGATCCAAAGGTAGGGATGTTGTCAAACCAATTAAGAAAATAAGATATGAACTAAAATCTTTACCTACTGCCTCTAATATATCTGAGAAAATGGGAGGCTGTGGAAATTCTAGAGAACCTACCCCATCTGTCTTATGTTAACCACAGTGGCTAGTCCGGTAGACCTGCAAGGGTCAGCTGTTGCCTGCTCTAAAATGGTCTTTCCGGATGACTTTCATCTGCCCAGCATCCAACAAAAAAGGGATCTCGATGTAACCTCCATAATACCTGGAGAGTTGTCAAATGCACAGAGAGGGCCCAATTCCCCTTTGTCAACTGCCTACTGCCCAACCCTGAGCCTGTGAGCCACTCAGAGAAAAGCTGACAGTAGAATCTCAAAGGCAGGACAAAGAGGAAGCTTCAGGGCAACTGACCAGAAGCTGGGAGGGCAATGCCTACATCCATTCCTTCAGAGGCCAAATGCCTCCTTCTATCTACCCTGGGGCCAGCGTCTATGAACAGGCAGAGGTGATGTTCAGTGGTTCTGCACCCATACACCACAACTGGTTATTAGGCTATTTAAATCCTTCTTTACTACTTGTGAATAATTGAACTCTGAGTGCCTCTCCTGCTACACTGGGGACCCCAGAGTCCCCAGACCCTTCACAATCCAGCAACTAGGTGGTTAATGCCCCCACAGCATGGAGTCTCTAGAGACCCTGGTCTAGACAGGATGTGTCTGACTGATCAGTGTAGTTGTTTAATAATTTAAATATCACCTCTGAGAGCAGAAATAGCAACTTGCACCTCTTTTACTTGCCTCACCAGGCCAAGCACAGGGCCTGGCACACAGCAGGTCCTCAGAAAACGTTTTCAAACTGACAACAGACGTCATTACCAAAGCTACAAGAACAGGACAGGCAACACAGAGCTATAGGGAAGGGATGAAGGAAGAAAGAAAAGAATGGGACAACAGTGATACGACAGCTCATATCCCAGAAAATGGCTAGTGGCACCAGACACCTTTGAAAGGCCATTAATACAAACACATGAGAGATACTTGTTCTTTCGGTCACAAAATTCTTTTTAGAGCACCTGTAAATGGTACTACTAGAGATGGCGTAGTACATACTCCATACAGCATATGCCCCAGAACACTACCGGAGATGGAGTAGTATGTACACTATACAGCATATACCCCAGAATACTACTAGAGATGGTGTAGTACATACACTATATAGTATATACCTCAGAACACTACTAAAAATGGCGTAGTACACACGCCATACAGCATATAACCCAGAACACTACTGGAGAAGGCGTAGTAGGTACACTATATAGCATATACCCCGGGACACTACTAGAGATGGCGTAGTACATACTCCATACAGCATATACCCCGGGACACTACTAGAGATGGTGTAGTACGTACTCCATACAGCATATACCCCGGAACACTACTGGAGATGGCGTAGTATGTACACTATACAGCATATACCCCGGGACACTACTAGAGATGGTGTAGTATGTACACTATACAGCATATACCCCAGAACACTACTGGAGATGGTGTAATACATACACTCTATAGCATATAACTCAGAACACTACTAGAGATGGTGCAGTACATACTCCATACAGCACGTACCCCAGAACAGTACTAGAGATGGTGCAGCATGTACTACATACAGCATATACCCCAGAACGCTACGAGAGATGGTATAGTACATACTCTATACAGCATATACCTCAGAACACTACTAGAGGTGGTGCAGTACATACTCCATACAGCACGTACCCCAGAACAGTACTAGAGATGGTGTAGCACGTACTACATACAGCATACACCCTGGAACACTAAAAGAGATGGTGTAGTACATACTCCATACAGCATATACCCCAGAACAATACTAGAGATGGCACAGTACATACTCCATATGGCACATAATGCAGAACACTACTAGAGATGGTGTAGTATGTACTACTCAGCATATACCCCATAACACTATTGGAGATGGTGTAATATATACTCCATACAGCATATGCCCTGGAACAGCACTAGAGATAACATAGTACATACACCATTCAGCATATACCACAGAATAGTACTATAGAGAGTTTAGTACATACTCTATATAGTATATACCAGCGGATACTACTAGAGATAGCATAGTACATACACTATACAATATATACTACTATTCCGTAGTACATACACTATACAACATATACTATATTTTTAGATAAAGTACTATCTGTACAGTTATGTCTATATATTTTCTATATATTTTTTGTCAATCAGGTCACATAGGCAGGAATATGGGATATTATACAAGTAATATATCAAGAGGGGGTGAAAGTCTCTAAAAAAGCAGACAAATGTGGAACAGGCTCATGGCTATGTATAATTGTATATACTAACACCATGTGATAGTATATCATACTGAATTTGTCTAAGTCACCCCAAAGCCCTTAAGTCCCTTGTCAGGATGGATAATCCTTGAGCTGCATGGAATAAAATTCAACACTGGCCATAACAGACATGAATCCAAGACTAGTCAAAAATATAAGGCATCTGACTAGGTATTTGTTAACTCTAAGTGGAATCAAGTGTGAAGCCATCATGCACCATACCTAAAATACTAAGAAAACTGTTATATATGATCCCTAAAGAATTATGGAAAATATATAAGGAGTTGGAAACCCAGAAATCGGTAATACAACTGCAGTTATTTTGAAAGGGAAGTAAGATTCTTCACACTTTGGATTAATAAGTTCATATACTTATAAAATTCTAGTCAGATTATACTTCTGAGAAACTGGTATTTGTTTACCTTAGGACAATGTAAATCAGGTTTCTAGTCATGTTACTCTTTTTACTTTTGCTACCAGGAAGCTCAGAGTGAAATTGTGACTCAGATGTAAAAAGGTAACCCATAGTTTCTAGATCTGCTTTCTAACTTTGTAGTTGAGGATTATAATTTTTATAGTCTTTATATGTTATCTATTTATTAGTTTTTTGTTTTATTAATTCTAATAAGCTAGTTTGAATCCTCTGTAATATGCAACAAGACATATATATGGCATTGAGTCTCAAACAGGCAGTTTCTGTACATTAAGGACAAGTTCTGTGAGACCAGCTATTAATGTGGACAGTTGACTAGGAATAAAGGTATATTGTACCAGATTTCAAAAAGGCTTTGAAATGATTCTAATGATATCCCTATGACAGGAGAGCAAAAACTAGGCTATAAAATGACAAGTTTAGACAGAGCCATAAATGGTTCAAACATATACCTGAAGAATACTAATTAACGGCCCAGCTTGTGCCGAAGGAAGGGTCTGGGGACTCTGGTCCTGCTTTTTGCCAACGACTTGGTTAAGGATATGTTTATCACATTTATGGAGTACAAGACCCAAGAAAGATATTCAGGAGCATACAGGAGAATCCAAAATGATCATGTTGGAATCAATAGATTGTTTTAGCCCAAAAAGACGAAACTTCATATTATCTAATGTGAAGATCTGAATATACATTTCAAGTCCAACTACCAAAGCAGTGTCCAGGTGGCTCAGTCAGTTGAGTGTCCAACTCTTGATTTCAGCTCAGGTCACTATCCCAGGGTTGTGGGACCGAGCCCAGTGTCAGACTCTGCACTGAGCATGGAGCCTGCTTGAGATTCTCTCTTCCTCTCTGTCCCTCTTCCTGACTTGTGTGCTGTCTCTGTGTGTGTGTGTCTCTCTCTCTAAAAAAATAAAAATTAAAAAAATTTAAGGTCCAACTATCCAAAAATACCTATTTGAAGAAACTCTTAAAAGGCAAATGTAAATTGGGAAAATATTTCCAATCTCTCCTACAATCTAAGGTTTAAAATTCCTAATATTAAATGAGCCTTTGAAAATGATTAAGGGAAAGCTGAAAGCCCCAAGGAAAACCAAAAGACATGGAAAGAAAATGCATAAGGCATGCATATGGTCAATATTAGAAAGGCAGAGTGAAATTCCAACTTCACTGGGAATCTAAAATATTCAATTTAAACGAGATATTTTCTTTTTTTTTATACTTTTTATTTATTTTTGAAACAGAGAGAGACAGAGCATGAGCAGGGAAGGGACAGAGAGAGAGGGAGACACAGAACCTGAAACAGGCTCCAGGCTCTGAGCTGCCTGCACAGAACAGGCACCCCCTACATTTCCTTTCTTTTTTTTTTTTTTTTTATGGATTTTAATTTTTTTTAAATAGTTTATTGTCAAGTTGGTTTCCATATAACACCCAGTGCTCATCCCCACAGGTGCCCTCCTCCATGCCCATCACCCCCCTTCACCTCCCCCCCCACCCCATCTGCCCTCATTTTTTTCTCAGCATTCAAGAGTCTCTCATGGTTTGCCTCTCTCCCTCTCCCCCACTATTTTTCCCCTTCTTCTCCCCCATGGTCCTCCGTTAAGTTCCTCCTAATCCTCCTATATGTGCAAACATATGGTATCTGTCCTTCTCTGCCTGACTTATTTTGCTCAGCATAACACCCTCGAGTTCCATCCATGTTGCTACACATGGCTGGATTTCATTCTTTCTCATTGCCATGTAGTATTCCATCGTATAGATAAACCACATCTTCTTGATCCATTCGTCCGTTGATGGACACTCAGGTTCTTTCTATGTTTTGGCTATTGTTGAGAGTGCTGCTATGAATATTGGGGTACATGCGCTCCTATGCATCAGCACCCCTGTATCCCTTGGGTTAATTCCTAGCAGTGCTATTGCTGGGTCATAGGGGAGTTCTATTAAACGAGATCTTTTCATTTCACTAACAAATCCATGTTTCCTTACATCATAACATAGTCTTGTCAAAAGTTCCAAGTAACAGACCAACACAATACTTAGAGGAGACTGATGCTGTTATAACCTTTCTGGATGGCAATTTATATTCTAATAATTTATTCAATAAATATTAAAGAAATGTGCATGGTTTAAGCATGTTCCCTATAGCATTATTTATAGTAACAATGTAAACATGCCTAAATGCCCAATGATAAGTGATCACATAAAGCTCAATGTATCTGTATAATGAAATACCATGTGGTAATTAAAAATGATATTGTAGACATATATCTACTGATCCAATAAAATGTCATGCTATCTATTTAAGTACCTAAACTGAAGTTTTAATACATACAGCACACAAAGTACAATCTCATGCACTAAAATTAAGTCATCTAGGTCTCCCCTCCATTCCCTACACAAATTTTAATTTGTACCATGTTTTCCATATAGATGGTTAAGAGCCATTAAAGTAGTCTGTTAGTTGTTTCCAGTTTACAAACTACTGTTAATGTACAATCTTGTACATAGGGACATTAGGAGAATTCTGTACGTAAATACCGGTGCTTCAGTGCATACATGTACTCATATACCTACATACTGATAGAGTGATCCCAGATATATACTACTAACCTGTGCACAGTGGTTATTTATAGGGTATTTTTCTTCTCTTTTACAGTGTTCATTAGTTACTAGGTTTTCTATCATGAGTATCATATAATCAGAAAAGTCTCCAGTAACTATTACTTTTAAATAAAACGATTCTCCAAACACAAGATGCAGGAACCCTGCATGAAGAGCAGTGTGTATAAAGGCTTAGTATGAATCAGCAGAGTGGGGCTGCCTCCCCAGAAGGGAATCTGATCCTACTCTACTGGTCCCTAAGTAACTCCACTGGGAGTTTTGTTTCAATTCTGAGTGCCAGACTCAAAGGGACATCAGCACTCAGAAATACCATACATCGAGACTGAGCAGCTGGTGAGGGGTTTAAGAAACAGTGATGGCGACAGTCAAAATGATTTAACCAAGAGCAGAAGAGGCTTAGTTGTTTCAAAGTACTAAGTCTGTGGCATTCCAGAAGGCAGAATCAAAAACAAATAAGACAAAATAATAGAAGCTAGAAGGAAAGGTCTTGAATCAATTTTTAAAAACTTACAAAAACAGAGGGCTGTTCACCAAAGGACTGAGCTGTCTTCTCAGTCACTATTTGTGATCAGAGGTTAGAATCACTTAGAATCTTTAAAGGAAAATTCTGCATACAATATTAGATTTGGTGACTCCAATATTCTACCCATATACTGTGCCTATCCAACGGGAGCTCCTTTGTTTGTAACTACAGTTTACAAGAGCTGCTCCTTCCCTGCCAGACAGCCTGGTGGAAAGAGGGGAGCAGAGAGTCCTAGCTCTGTTATTCTCCATCACACTAAACTGTGTGCCTTCTTCTCATCCTCTAGCTGGGACTAAGTCGCAGTTGTATTTGAACTGTCACAGTCTTCTTCATAGACTTTGAGTCCCAGAAGAATTTTAGGGTGTTCTATCCTCAACTTCACAGAAAGTGACTAATAATCAGAGAGACAAAGTGGCTTACCTAAAACCATACAGAGTAACCAATCCATGTCTAGAATATTTGGACACAGAATGCAGTGGTCCTTCAACTGAACTATGCTAAATTACCTTTAAATAATTTCTAGCTGAGATCTAAAAACAGAAATTCACTATTGCTACATCCTTTCTCCAAACACTGTGTATAGCTTTGTAATCCATTTATTGTATGTCTTCAACCATACTGATGGTCTTCAAATTCTTTTGTCTTTTGATCTACATCCCTTCCTGCCCCTCCTAAAACAATCCCCTTAAGAACTAATTCTTATATTTAATGTGGCCTTCATGAAGTAAAGTATGCTTTAGGTGGAGCTAATCCCATTGGCATGTACCTCTATAGCTCACTTATTCATTCATTCATTTCACTCATGCACAAAAATGTACTGAGTGCCATTTCTGTGCCCAGTACTTTGCTAGTCTCTGGGGCTACACAAAGCACTGGGGCATGCTCCCCTACTTTACGCAGATGTAGGCAGGGTAATGGGTTAGATTGGGATGATAAACAACACTCTGAGGAGGGAGGAGGATTAGAGAAGGTTTCAAGAGGAAGTGGGCTTGAGCTAAATCTCAATCCAACTGAATACTAATTCTGTGAGCATCTTCTTACACTTTATGCCAAATTTGGTAGCAAAGGAACATAAGAAGAAGAGATAACTAAACCCATCATGCAAGCAACTGTCATTCCAAAAAGCCTACTTGGCACAAGAAAGGGTACATGTGTTATCCCCTTCCAACATGGCAGGCTCTCTCAGGACCCACCTATATCTGGGGATACAAAAGATGTACAAGTCATGGCACCTGCTCCCTGTGGGCTTACCATCCATGGGAACAGAGGAAGAAGTTGGACTTGAGATGGAGAGACCATAAAGAACAGCACATTATTAAGCAGAGTGGGAAAAATGGGCTCTAGAAGTTGGGAGGAAAGAAATGAGGGCTGCAGCAGTCACCATTTTCTGCCCACCCCTCCCGTGTTTGTCCTGAAGTTATTGCAGCAAGTGGTTCCCTGAGGAGAGAGGTAAGGACCAGGTACCCTCCCTATGAACAAGCTAGATGCCTCCATGTCTTATTCTCAACACTCTGCCCATTCGGCTGTCCTCCATGCCTCTTGCTGAATCTTTCCTGCATTTCTCCCACTCTGGTGATAGGGCTTGGTATGGGCTTTGACTATGTCTCTAAAATTATTTTGATTCACGGCTTGAGATTTTACAAAACCACACATGTACGCATGGAGCCTGTGGCCTCAGGATCTTGTTTGTTTTTAAGAGTCTAAAGAGTGAGTTTGTTTGGCGGGTTCTATAAATGGAGGTTTTCTTTACTAGGGAGATGTAAGGGAGTGGACATGGTGTGTTGCAGCCGCGGTATGTGTGCACGTCGCCATGGGGCGGAATTCAGCGCCTGGTGGGGGAGGCTCCCACAGCCATTGGGCAAACATATGTTGGGCCAAGAACACAGCTCTTCAACCTCATGAACTGTTTGCTTGAAAGATAACAGTGTCTCTTCCACACAAGCCTTTCACCACCCTCCATAAAGGGAATTTAATTCAACAGATGGTGTCTACTCATTGCAAACCAACCAGAAAAGGAGACATTTACATGGCTGTGCCTCAAGGCCCTAGGGACCCAGAGGGGCCCTAATCAAATACCTGCCCAAAGACCAGCTTCCCTATGGGCAAGGCCCCCTGGAATGAAATCAGGCCAGGAACACCAGCAAAGCTGTGCCAACTACTGATTCTGTGAGGTCCCAGTTGGCTGAAAAAGGTTAAAACATGTTTTCTGTCCCAGACTACAAGATAGCTTTATATCTCCTGAAGGAAAGAAGGCCCTGGGTGATATGGTGACTTCCAAAAGTGGCTTACTACTGGAGTCATTTTCTTTCCTTCAAAACAACCCTAGTTCCATACTTCGCAAAATCTTTCAAAGAATGACTTTGTTAGGGTTGTACTCTGTTTCATATAAAGGCACATTCTGGGACCCGAGGACCAGCACCTCACAGAAGTTAACAGTTTTAGGGACAAAGAAGACAAATCAAATGCTTGCAGATGTGCAGCACGATGAACACAAGATTTTCCCCCTGGACTAAATGCAGGTTCTTTCATCTCTATGTGCCTCTTCCGTTACCTGACCGCTGCTCTTGGGGTTAGAATATCATGTTGGTATTTTCACAAAGAATGTGGTATTTCAATGGAGACTATCTTGTCACTTCAGTGAAGCCAAACACAAATGTGGCAATTGGGCACACAAAGAAAGACCACTAAATTTGGGTGCCCGATTTCTGTTTTCAGTTTCTGGCTATCATTTTCTCATCCATTATGGTGGAGGAAAAATCCCAGACCTCTACACTTTGCAGATATTGGAAGAGGGAGGACATGAGATAAGGTAGCTAAAAACAAGCCCAGGTAGACATAGGGGTCACTGATACTTGAAAGATTGTTTTTGAGGGGAAAAAAGTGTGCATTTTATTTTCAAAAGAAGTAATTAGTTATCTCAGGTAAGGAAGTAAGTAGCTGAAACACCAAAGACATACTAACATGTACTCAGAATCATCAGACAACATAAGGAAATGTCAGCTTGGGAGAACCTCTATCTGAAGATGACCAGGGACCCTGATTCTTGTCCTGCCTTGGTGACTATCTTCTTGCAGTGCTTCAGTCAAAACCTTTGTGCTGCTCTGGGCCTCACTTAACTTTTTTGTAAACTGGGCAGGCCAGACTCAATCATTTTAGATGTCTGTTCATTTTCTAACATTCTCTGCTCTAAAGTGGGTTACAAGAGGGAAAGCTCCCACACCAAGCTAAAGTTTTATCTTTGCCTTAGACATGCCATCACTCAGTAAAAAGTTGAGAGTAAATGTAGCAATCTTCATATGGCCAAAAATAGAGGCTGGAGTGCAGCAGGGGTAGGGGAGAGTTTCCAGTCTAAAGTATGAAATCTGATTAACAAAATAATCTGGGAGGGAGAAGTTGGGGGAGAAAAAACTCCCCCTCTCCCCCTGTGTTTTTTTTTTTTCATCTTTCCTAATATCCTAGACCAGGGAGTGACAGGCTAAGTGACACAGTGCTCAGAGGGCAAAAGATAAATGTTTGATGAATTGGCCATTGGTAGGGAAGTGATGGGCTTTGTATGTGCATAATGGCCAAGCTGCCTTTCCATGCCGATTGTCTGCCAAGATAAGAAGCCGTAATGAATGGACCCTGAGATGCCCTGGACAGAAGCAGTTTTAATTTGATTGGTCTTAATAAATTAATTTTAAAAAGAAAAAATGGCAGAAGGAAGAGGATAACAATTTGAAAAGACCAGGAAGACTGAGAGTTACATGTATCCAGGATGGACACTGACCACTGTTTTTTCCATTCACTGTGCTAATAAGTCAGCAGAGGAAGAAAAGTTTGATTTCATTACATCTGTAAATCATTAAAAAAAAAAAAAAAAGAGCCCTATGTGTGCCCAGTATTGTGCAGACACTTGAGATATGGAAATTAAATGGCCTGACCAAACAGAAAAGTACCCTAAAAACTACAAATTGGATTATTCATTCATTAACTTACTCCTTCAGGGAATATTTACTGAGCACCCTCTATCTAGGCCTAAGGTGAATGAAACAAGTCTGCTCCCACCTGTGTGGAGCCTGATGGGCTAGGATTTTGTAGCTAAGTGAGGAATATTCTCCTGGTCCACAAACTCCTACTTTGATATGCTCTCGTCCAAGGGGCCATGAGTGAATGTCTTAGATACCTCCTAACCCAAAGGCAGCTAATTTCCCATTTCCATATGTATTCCCTGATTTGGGTCCCCTGGCCCTGCATCTATGTTTAGCTTCACTGAGTTTACTAGATAGTCTCCATCAAACAACACACTGCTTAATGAAAACACCACAATGGCGATCCAGTGCCAAGAGTGGCAGTCATTTAACCAAAGGCAGACAGGAGAAAAGAGGCTTCCTAGGAGAACTCTAGCTGTGCCCATTAATGAATTACCTTGTGGATCTTATTTGTGTGTGTGTGTGTGTGTGTGTGTGTGTGCACATGAGTGTGCACATGTGTTTTCCATGTGCAAAACTGGGAGTTGGAGCAGACAATCTGCTCCATCTTTGCACTGACATTTATTTGAGATCTTGTATGGAACAGACGCTCTGATAGACCCGGGAGTGCAAATACAGTAAAGATATTATCCTGTCCTCAAGGGGCCCACAATCTCATGAAGCAAGGGCAAAAACACAGTTATAACACATTGTGGTTTAAATGTTCCTTCTGCCTTCAAATGACCATAAAAGATCTCTAAGGTCCCATCTAATATCTAAAATGTCCTAAGACTAGAGTCCTAACTACCAGTTTTTTCTTTGATTTTTAAGACAAAGATGGAATTACAAAGAAGCTTGGCTATCCAAGCATTTTTGATGGTCACCTTCCATGATATCATGCATTTTCCAGTGTTAGGAGAAAGAATTCTATGCAAAATGCAACATTAAAAATACACCCCCTCCCACCTCTGAGGGTATACATTTTTCTATGACTGTAAAAGGAAAGTCACTCATTACTAAGCAGCTCAGTGAAGCTCACACTATTGGAGAATATAAAGTTTTATGAGCAGGTCTCTCCTTCTCTTTCTGGGTGTAAGTGAGAAAGTGAGTGAGAGAGAGCTGGAGAGGTCTGGCTCAGGAGTCCAGGGTGAATTATAGACTGCCGCTCAAGATTCACAGCTCTTCGTGGTAGGAGGTTAATATTCTCACATGTCATTAGGTCTGCTGGCTCTCCTGATGGTTCATTGAAGCAGGCAGCAAATTATTTCCTCATGCTGCAGAGGACAGCACACTTCAAAGCAAGCGAACTCAGGTCAGGATAGGCCTCTGGGTGGATTAATGACTTGAGATCACCAGAAGTTGTCTATAGGTAAGAATGGGTCTGAAGCTTTTGACAAAGCTAACTTTTTTGATACGTCTTGACCTGGCTTTCAAGCCAGACCTCCAGATTTTATTTCTGTCACCTTCTAAGGACCTGCCAGGATTTGTAGGAACACTGAGTAACGTGTCTGGTCATTCTATCTTCCCTTGAAGTGCCTCCACCTGCTCTCTGCTGTTGTACAACTCACCCATGGTTCAAGGTGGAGCTCAAACCCTATCTCCTTGGAGGAGACTTTTCAGCCTGTCCCGGACCCGGCTGAACTTCTCTCCCAAAACCTTCAACTTTGCATGCTCTTTCCATAACTGGTCCACAGACGGTCTGCTCACCCATGTCCTAGGTGTCTTACTCTTGTCTCCTTGAAAATTAAGGATCCCTCTTGGCATCTCCCACAGTGATGGCTAAGTAGGAGAGGAAAACCTACCTCCCTGGATATAGGCCCAAATCCTAATCCTATCTCCTTTCCAGAAAAGAGCCTCAGAAATGTTTATAGGACAGACTCCTTAAAATCCTTGTTTACAGGTTACTTGGGAAATACCACATCAGTTGCAGCCCACTCAATCACTGTATATGAGCAGATGCCTTCCTTTCCCTCTCTGGACCTCAGATTCCTCCAGAGTGGAATAAAGGGGTGACTGTATCTGTGTGTCTAGACGGGTGGTTTGTGAACCATACGTCTCAGAGTTCAGATGCCAAAGCCCAACCCTGGCTTACAAATCACTCCCTTTGTGGGTGGGGTCTGGATATCTCCAGTTAATTCTCCACATCATCTCCATGCATAAGAAAGTGTGAGAACCACTGGGGGTCTCCAATTCAAGCACCTTCAGGGGCAAGTCAGGTGATATGTTGTATTTCAGTGAAACCAAGGTTATTTTAGGTATTCACAAGAGAGAAAAACCACTGTCAATTAAAAATAACCCAATGTTTCCTACCTTAAAATACCTCAGGAACTCTTTCCTTTCTTATATCCTGCTTGTGGCTTCGTAAGAAACATAGTCATAAATCAAGGTCATTACTCCAACTAATATTTGTTTCATGATATCAAGTGTATGCCCTTTCCACGTACACGATAATTTTATCTTTCAGTGCCAAATCAGTGAATTATTAAATGGTACATGAGTTACCGAAAATGTGTACTAGTCAAGTGAGGTGAAAATAATAACAACACTAAGTTGGGATGTATAGTGACAACCACCCCATTCCAACTGCCTCATGGCCAGTTACAATTTTAAAAAGCCATCCATTTTGAGATGGATTCAGAGATACTGAAATGTGGGGAGAAAATGTGCATTTTAGAAATGCTGAAATACAATGAAGAGAAGATGATAAAAATGGTGAGGACTGAGGGAATCCCAACATATGCTCTACCCAAAGGTATCTGAATTAGCATGTGTGTCATCCACACACACAGTGATGGGCTGTACGTGGCCCATGGGAGAATGATTACATTATCTGTTGTCTACACTGAGGCACCTCCCAGAGTAAAAAGGACACTGTTGCTCATTATGCCCTGAGAACAGGCTTGAAGTAGAATTGTCCTAGGCAGACACGGATGGAAGTTAACCTACGCATGAGCCAGCAAACAACAACCCCTGGGCTAATCACTAGAGCCCGATTAATTCTAACATTTAGGTCTGTAGTATCATGCATCAGTTGAAGCTGCTTTTCACTCTATGTCTTTAAAAATCCCTGGAAGTCTGACATTCATAAGCCTGTGGCTCTCCTAACTCCCCACAGCCACCTAGAATCGACCCACAACTATCTCTTCCTATTAACACATGCCTGTGCTTTCTCCTGAAAGAAACTGCAGCTCACCACAGAGCTCCCTTCAGGTGTTTAACAGGATTCCATCAGTGGTCTTCAATGAAGGGAAATTTTTGGCCCCCTAAAAGGCACTTATCAATGCCTAAAGACATTTCTGGTTGTCACATATGGGTGGTGCCACTGGCCTCCAGTGGGTAGAGGCTGGGGATGCTTTAACCATCCTGCAATATACAGAGCAGCCCCCACAACAAAAACTTATTTGACCCAGTGTCCTTAGTGGTGAGGCTGAGAGACTCTGGAGTAGGTGAAAGATAATGCTTTTGCTCCCTCACTGTGGGGTGAGCCGCTCTCCCTCCATCTTGCTCTCACTACTCTCCTGCAAGCCCTTCTCCACAGCTGAGAGTTACATCCAAATCCTGCTGACCCAATTCATGATATGGGAAGGAGCCTCCACAGTGATGGAGGAGTTGGCACAGCTAGTCAATCGCCACAAGGAAAGTAATAGAACTTTCCCCCTTCATGGCAGCAGACAAGACTGACAGACTATGTGACTTTTCCCTTCCCCAACATCACCAGAAAAGAAAGTGACAGCAAACATATCAAGCTAGCTGGAAGCTGCAGCTTGTTAAGGCTCAGAAGTCCTGAACTTCCACAGATGGGTGCACCCTTAGAAGATGTATACACTTCTTGGGAAGCCAGAGTAGCCCATGAAGGAAACCCTGCACACAGAAGGGTTTGCCCCAGGATTGAAACATGTCCCAGTCAGACATTTCAGATTTGCCTGAGTGCAGTCGTCCGAGCGTGGGTAGAGAAGTCCCTGCGATTGCTCTTGGTGGACTCCTTTCTCCATGAGGAAGCAGCAGCCAGACTGGATGTACAACAGAAAAACATCACCCCCAACCCCGCAGAGAATAGGGAATCCTGAGGGGAATGGCAGACCAAGGCAGAATGTGGAGACAGAAAATAAGGGCACTGATTCAGGACCAAGGACAGGACATGAGGTGCTAAGACCTCAAAACCAGGCCAGGAATACTTCCAATATTAGTTTTCCAAGGGCTGCTATAACAAAGTACTACAAACCAGGTAGCTTTGGAGAACAGACATTTGTCTCACAGTTCTGGAAGCTAGAAGTCCAAGTGTGTCAGCAGACACTAGGGAAGGATCTGTTTCAGGCCTCTCCCCCAGCATTTGCCCTATATATGGGTCTTTCTCTTCACATGGTATTGCTTTTATAAGGACACTGATCATATTGGACTAGGGACCCACCCTACTCCAGTATGATCTCATTTTAACTTAACTAATTACATCTATAACACTATTTCCAAATAAGTTCACACTCTGAGGTAATGGGGTTAGGACTTCAACCTAAGAATCTGGGGAGTTGTGGGGCATGGGGAGACAGAATTCAACCCATAATACCTAAGTGATACCTAGTTCCATAAAGAGTGCCAAGGTTCTCAGTGGTGCCCATGGAGGAGATATTATGAGGGAGAGGCACCATGGTTAGGTATTTGAGCCAGGCGCTGAGAACTTCCAATCACAAGCACTGAAGGGGTGGTCAGTCCCAACCGCCTCACACCATATTCATTTTCACTCTTCTTCTCAAGGCTTCCTATTCCTGGCTTCACACAACCACCAATCAGAATATAAAAACAGAACACACTGTTTATCTAAAGTTCACATGTGCATCCATCGGCATTCTCTGAGCCATAGCCACAAACCTAGAGATAAGTGAATGATGCTTCTGTGAAGTCAGTGTTCAAAAAAGGTTGGGTCCCCTCTCAGCCCCAAATGGTGTCACAAAACCAGGATGTTATCGAAAGGAATCTTAAGCATTCATTCAGAAAACTATGACTTCCAAGCAAAGCAGCGCTTTAAGACTAGTTTCCTAATCTTTGGCCAAAAGTGGGGAAAAGGCAGGAGATCAATGGCTACTAAATTGACATCAAAGGACAACATTGATGACTAAAGGAAAATCGTCTGCCAAAATAAACAAATTAACCACAGTGAACACATCAGAGTGGATTGGGGCCACTCAGTATAGGGGCAGTGAGCACCACACCCTTCAGTAGCCATCACAAATCATGGTCACGAGTCAGAAATCAACAACATCCAAGGGAAAAAGTCAACATATCTTCAGTTGCTTTTTATTTGAAGTATTAGACAGTTGCCACATTCAAATTGTTTATAATTCTTACGGGGAGACAAGATGTCAACATGTGGAAATTACACAATACAAGAGTCAAGAAGTAACTCAAGAAAACAACAGAACTGTCAAAAGCGCTGTAGGATTATATACCAAATAAACAATATAGAAAGTAAGCACTCCAAGAACTCAAAGAGAATGGATCACTTTAGGCTGGAAGTCCAGGAATGATAGTTTCAAAGATGTAGATTCTGAACAGAGACTTCAAATTCTAAAAATATACTCTGCTTAATCTGTTTAAGAACACAGAGGAGTGGATAATCAACGTTTTAAAAATATTTCATTCCAAAACAGTTAATATTATTTAATGATTAAAGACAAATGGGAAAAGGCATTTGAGTTGGATTCCTCATTCTTAAATAATGCCAAAACAAGGGGATGTTAGGACCGCGTGTCAGTCATATGGGAGGCAACTTCTAAGATGATTGGGATCTCTCCCTTCTGGTAAGCATGTCTTATGTAATCCCCTCTGCCCAAATGTGATAGACCTCATGTGTTAATGACTTGCTTCCAATGAATAGAATAAGGTAAAGGGACAGGATCTCACTTCTAAGATAAGGTTACAAAAAGACTGTGACTCCCATCTTGTTGGAGCTCTCTCTCTTGCCCACTTCCTTAAAAGCTAGCTGCCATGTTGTGAGCTGCACCATGGGGAGTCCCCATGTAGTAAGGAACCAAGGGAGGCCTCCAGCCAATACCCGCTCTGAAAATGAGGCCTTAGTCCAACATCCTGTGAGGAAATGAATCCCACCAACAGCCCTGTGAATGAGCTTAGAAACAGATCCTCCCCAGTTGAGCTTAAGAGGATGACAGCCTTGTCTGGCATCTTAATCACAGCCTTGTGAAAGACCCTGCATGAAGTTACATCTAGACTCCTGACCCACAGAAAGTCTGATAAACAAGGTTTGCTAAATTTGGGGTGATTTATTATGTGGCAATAGAAAAGTAACACAAATGGCAAGATGCTGATGTACCTATTTCCCTAATCTAACAACTAGGACCTTCTCCATCCTCATAATAAATGAATATCAGAATTAACTGAGATAAGGAGATAAAGGAGAGCAAAGGAAAACAAAAAATACTTATACATGAGAAGGGGTCATACCTAAGATTTTGGGTACTTGGCACAAGCCAAACACCAGGTGATCTGGGCGCCAAACCTTCTTTGGCAGCCTATTCTAGAGCATGTGACTATTGAAACATGGTGTCCAGTGATCTGGCTTTCTGAAATGGAGCTGGGCCAGTCTAGATCAGGTCTCCCATTACCAAATACTTTTAAGTGCCATGCCACAGAGCACTAAGTGACACTCTTGGATCCAGAGCCAATAGTTTGGATTATACCATGTAGGCTTTCATCCTGAGACTTTTCACCAAAAAACTTAGGAATGACTCTAAGTTGATGAGTGAAAAGGTTCAATGACGTGAAGGTAGGTCCTTCAGTCAAAGGGCAACATTTTGCAGCATTATTTAGGTTGTCCAAGCTGAGCTGCTATCTGGTTCACTGCATTTCTGAAGGTTTACACTTTGGACCTTGGAAGGGACAGGCAGTAACCAGCACTACCTGCAGGGATCCTATCTTTTGTATATGCACATGCACATAAGGTCTTCAGTTGGAGTTCCCAGAAGTAGACCCTGACATAAAGATGAGAGCAAGTCATATATTTGAGAGGTGATTACATAAAGCACCAGAAAGTGAGGCGAGAAAGGGAAAGAAGTTAATAAATGATGCATTGTGAGATAGGTTACTGCTGGGGCCAAATGGGGTTCAAAGGGGGCTCAAAGTCTTTTTAGGGCAAGATCAGCAAACTTTATGTCAGTGGTAAGATAATAAAAATGTGAGGATTTGAGGGCCATATGACCTCTGTCAAAACTACTCTGTGTGAAAATAGATAATATATAAATAAATGGATAGCAAATAAATATATAATGGCATAAAAATGTTCCGATAAAACTTTATTTACAAAAACAGGTCAGATTGGGCCTTCAGGCCAATCCCTGCCCTAGACTAGATGGGAAGCAGGAGGGATCCCTTCTCAGAGTTGTATCAAGTGAGGAGGGAGGGAGCAGAGATATTTACCAACCTCCTCCAGGAGTCAGTGGTTGATGGTCGAGCAGGCTCCAGTGGCCTGAGAAAAGGTGCAGGTGCCTGCAAGATGGAAGCCATCAAAATTGGTGGGCACAGGAATGATGAGGGCCAAAGGGATATGAGCAGAGTGCCCAGAGCTATACAGACCTTGCCTCAGCCTAGTGCATTCTTAAGGAAGAGGAAAAGAGGGTGATGACAGAAAGGGAGAGAGTAGCAAACACAGAGTTCTTCTAGGGTGAGTGATGTGCACTGTCAGCATTGCTCTCCTTCTTCCTTCCCTTTCCCTCTCCTTGTCCCACTGGACCTTGAAGGAACTATCACAGTGCAGGGCCAGCCAGCAGAGTTCTCCATTGACACAGTTTACCTGTTGCCCCAGTTATATCCTAGCCACAAGCCAGACCACATCAAGGCCTCGCCTCTTTAGTACACCCAGAGACTCCCTCATCCTTGAAGAAGTCTTTCCCCTGTGTGGAGTTTTTTGTTTGTGGACTTGTTTTAATTGAAATTACAGTGTCATTTTGCTGGATGAGAAAAAGATTGAGGAAATCAATAGAAGAGATTGTGCAGCGTCCAAGTCTATGGCCCCCAGCCTACTCCATCCTCCCGGGAGGAGAGAAAAACCACCCATCCTCTCCCCTATGCCCCAGTTGAAGTCAAAGCAGAAGGAAAAAAATTAAATTAAATCATCTTATTATGTAATTGGGACTAGGCCTCAGGCTGCAGCAGTAAAGAAGGGATTAAGGGTAGAGCCACCTGGGCAGCCATTCTCCTGGGCCCCATTACCACCCCCCTCATTCCGTTTTATAGCCAACAGATTAAAATGCGAGCCTAGCAATCTTTGATCTTTCACTTGCTGACACAAATCCTTTCAAGCTTCCAACATTTTCTGCTGAGGTAATTAGTACTAATTAAAAGGTTTCCAACAGTCTTTGCTCCTTTTTTTTTTCTCCTGTGTGTTTCCCCCTGATCCCCCTCCCCAAAAGAAATCGCTTTTACAAGTACCTTCTATCCCTGAAACACGGGCATCCCTCACTTTCTTCTTTATCTGACTTGGCCAGATCAAGTAGATTAGTGACTCCATTATTCCAAATACAAAGCCAGACAACAGGTTTTTACTATCGCTCCTGACCTGTTGAAAGTGCATGGGCTTATATTCAGAAACAAGCATCTTGGCTTGTATGAAGAGACAGTCCAATTATGCTGGGAAAGTCGCCATGCAGTGTAGTCTTCTGCCCAAGGAAGGACACCATTTGGTGACAAAGTGTTTCTCTCCAGCGTCTTATCTCACGCACACATGCACACATGTGCACACATGTACTGCTTCACTGCTCAAATTGACAAGTTGCAAAACTTGCCTCCCAGCTTGATTGTCCCCAGGCTTTCTCTTTGTTAGGAGGAGTTACAGGATAGGAAAAATCCATGCAGACTATTGAAAGGATAATGACAAAAAAAAAATAAGGAAAGGGGGTGCTTGGGTGGCTCAGTCAATTAAGCCTCCAACTTTGGCCCACAATCTCCCAGCTCATCAGTTCAAGCCCTGCATCTGGCTCTGTGCTGACAGCTCAGATCCTGGAGCCTGCTTCAGATTCTGTGTCTCCCTCTCTCTGCCCCTCCCTTGCTAGCACTCTCTCTCTGTCTCGATCTCAAAAAAAAACCCAAACATTAAAAAATAGTTAAAAAAAAATAGAGGATCATCTTATCAAACCTAAAATATGACTGGAGAGAAACACGTGTTCATGTGCACAGGTACACACACACACACACACACACACACTCACACACACAGAGTCATGGATTCAAATTCCCAATAAGCAAACAATCTCTATAGTCTTCCCTTGGCTCTCTGCAATCAAGCAGGGACATGGGAGCTCTGGGGGTGTAGCTGAGCTGTGAGCCCTGCCCTGGAGCAAGTCTCCACCAGACTGAAGCTCCAGAGACACACCACAGCCCATGACCACTTCTCACTGCCAAGAGCCCTGGCGCTGCAGGGCCCGTGGACAGGACAGTGGTCCGGTGAGGAGGAGGGAACCCAGCACAGACTAAGGATGAGAGTAATCTGGGATTCTCTCCACTACCCACCTTCTGCTTAGCAAGGGTGAATGTGGGAAGGGCAGAGGGAACCTCATTTCACAGAACCACTTTCTTAGAGATGTGAAAACTGACACTGGGAGGGGGTACATTGTAATGAAATGATGATGTCTGCTTTCACTAGCACGGCTCTTCCATGCAGCTCTCAGGTACCTCAGCTTGCTGACCTGGAGAGGCAGGTGTGAGGCCTGCTCTACCTGTCCCATGAAGGTTCAAAGGTCCAAGAGGTGGCCCATTTGCTCAAGGGCACACATTAGTTCACTGCTCTCTCTCACAGGCTCTTCAGACCATCCTGCATTCAGGGGATGAGATGGCCACTGTCCCATACTCTTCGCACTGGCATTTGGCATTTTCAGTAGGTGAGAAATGACCCTTCCAACCCTTTGTGTGTCCTACTACAGTGGTGGCTGCAGCAAGGAGACCATTTTTTGTGACTCAGCCGTTAGGGTCATTTATGTTGACTGGGTAGAAATCTTTCTTCAGAGCCCTGAGGCCCAGAAATTAGTCACCTCAGACCCCAAATGGGCTTTGATGAAGCTTTTCTGATTAGTGAAGGATGCCACTGAAAAATACAACCACTCCCTACCCCATCCTCCAAAAAAAGAAAAAAAAAGCAAACACTGAAAAGTAATGGATTTAATGATCTAGAAAATCTAGACGCTGGAAACTCCAAGGGAGATCATATTAAATTAGACCAGTACAAACAAGCCAAACTAGATTTATCCTCTTGTGGTTACAGATTTTATCTACTAAACCAGGTTTTCGGGGCTAGTATCTGTTTTCAATGAATAGAATTTTTGAATGTCAAGTCCCAGGATTCCTAGGAGAGGATAATTTACCCCCAGGATCTCAGGTGGGCTGGGACTGGCCATACCCAAGTCTCTGCAGAGGCCCAGAGACATCTGCTACTCCTCTTCCTGTTCCTGGGTAGATGCCTGTTGAGAACCAGCCACAGGAGGAATTCAGAGGTGGGTGGACGCAGAGACAAGATTCAGAGAAAAAAGATGAATCCTTCTTGAGGGAGTGAGGAAACATGAGAGGGAGAGGGGTGGGAGAGTAAAGCAAGGGCAGAGAATGTTCTGGACCAGATGTCACCTACTCTTAAAAACATACACATGAACTGAATGAAGAGTACCCTAAATACTGTTATGGACCCAGCATGTAGGGAAATGTCTTAAGAGTCCTTTTCTAGAGCAAAAGGGACATGAAACCATTTTATTTCTCTTCTTCCTAGGAAATTATTCTATCACCTTGCTTCTGAAGCCAATGGTGAAGAAGCCGTTGCTTGTCCAGCCTTGCTGTCCTAGGGACCTTCCCCCACCCCAGCGAGCTGAGCTGGGAAAGGCTGGCCCTCCCCGCAGGGGAGACGACTGGATGCTGCCATGCTGATTTGGGTAGCTGCTAAGACATAATTATAATGAAGAGAAGGCGGGTGGGGGGGTGGAGGGAAGGAAATTACTTTTGAAAATTATGAAAAATACCTTGACGGCATCTCTTTGAGGCTCACATTTAGCTCTCGGAAAAGATTTCTGCCAAAGGGTGAGTTCTGACAGGGGGAAGATGAAATGAGGGGCTGGGGGTGGGTAGGGAGGGGGGCCGCTGCAAAGAGGCAGCCGTCTGTCAGAAGTGATGACTCGGCAGCTGAAGTCAGACTGGAATATTTACCCACCCGTTGCAGGAGGGGGCGGCTGGAGAGGGGGAAAAAAAGTCCGGACAGCAGCGAGTCTGGCCAAAATGACCACACAGAGACGCACACACAAGCAGGTCAAGCCCTCAGGCCATGGACTACTTTCCCAAAGGTTCTAATCATCTGGGAGAGAATTAGGTTTAGACAGTAATCCAGGGAGTTTTCAACTCTGTTGACTCTGACCCAGACCCAAGGCTAGGAGCTCCTGGTCCTGCATAAAGTGAGAGCGAGCAACCTGGGCTCAGCACCCACACTCATGCAGCACACAGATGTGGGCCGTGCAAGTCGTACAAATCTCATCACTGTTCTTTTGGGTCCCTCACACTTGGATTTTTAAGACCTTGCATTTTTTCTGCACCAGACAGCCCTGCCTTCAAGTGAGCTCGCCAAAAGGCTATTCTCCTGACTTAATTCCGATAGTACTTCAATGCAGGATTTGTTCTTTGTTTGCTTGTGGTTTGTCTGATGGGGCTACCTCTTGTTGTAGGGGAAACATGAAACTGGGAGTCAGGAATAGTGGTGTACCAAAGAGGCGGGGAGTGGGTTGACGAGAGCATCCACTACGGTGAGGAGGGAGGGGTATTTTATCACTGACACTGTTTGGAACTGCCAGATCGTGGTGGTAATAAAGTCAGAGCCAGGGGCTTTGTTAACCATTTATATGTTCTTTACAGACAATGCATACACCTGGGGCAACCTGTCTCCACCCCAGGTACACCACTGCTCAGTAAACCTTGCCTCTGAGAACATTTCTGCTCCCTACAGTCTGTCTGTGATCTTAGACAAATCAACTGACATGTCTGGGCCATAGGTTCTTCATCTACAAAAATAAGGGATTTGGCTGATTACTAAATCTCTTCCATGTAAAAATTTCTAAAAATCCCTGTTTTCCACCCAAATATTATACCTGGAAATTTCAGCAGTGAAAGGTACTTTACATGACTACATTTAAGGAAAGGACAGGGCTCACACATGTCCTGTGTAAAGATGTGTCCATTCTGGATGAGCTCTCCAGCACTGCTCAACCCTCGAAGGTAGGGCAGGAGTGCCCTGACCCTGAACGCTGCCGGTCAGCTTGTCCACTGTGGCAGAGGGACACGGTAGGGGAGCCACAGGAATGTTTACTTATTCCCCCTGCCTGGAGGCTGGCCAGCGCTGACCACACCAGTCCTCTGTTGCCTGGCAGTCAGGGACACCCGGCAACACCAACGATTTACGTAACACTATGAGACAGAAGGCAGGCCAGATTTCAAGGCAAAAGGTGTTTTGTTCAGCTTCTTTCCAAAGATGAGTTAATGTGTTTCAAGGTCAACTGGAGAAAGTGTACACCAGGCAAAAAGAGAAAGAGTTTAAACTGCTGCGGCTTTAAAAGCTTAACCAGTAAAGCCCCTCCAGCCTTCAGTCAATGGGAATCAAAACAATGATTTCAAGCCATGTCATTCAGTCTACAAGCAGGATCACTGGATGAAGCCTGGCTCCTTTCCTTCCCTTTACTCCATTTCCCAACTGCGATCCATTCCCTACTCCAAAAGACCCATTTTGACAGAGTCTATTGTGCAGCCTTTTCAGGACATTAGCCACCCCAACACAAACTCAGGCAATAGAAGTTTTCCGGGGACTCTCTTCTTCCCCCGCCCCCCCCCCCGCCACCCTCCCCACATCTTCTAATCCTAGAGGCAATGCTGCAGAAACCTATAAGCAGAGAGGATTTCTGATGTCTGCCACTTGCTTAAAATTGATTTTCAGATGGGAGCTTGAGAGAGCCAAGTATCCCCACAGTTTGGAACACTCATCATCTCTGACGATGAAGTCATTTGCTGCCATAAGCAGAACAAGGGTTAATGACCCAAAATCGAATAAATTACTGGATTCAGATCCATCATTACCACTGGTTTTAAAAATAATCTGGAGCGAGTGAGTGTGGACTCAGAGCCATCACAAAGATGGACGCGGCCCCCCTTCCCCTCCTTTGCTTACAACAATAAATCCTTCTGAAGTGCATCTCAGGCTCACACACCAATTTACATGTCTCCTACCAGTGCACAAGAAGCTGTGCAAAGTGAGTCCATAGGAAATTAGTCTGGAAATTGCCTTATGTGTGACACTGGGACATGTCCTCCATGTTTGGGATGGGGGCAGGCAGGAGAACTCTCTTCCCGCAGTGCCATTCCACTGTCTCACCCTGGACGAGATGGTGGGGGTGCCGGGGTAGGGGCTTTCAGCACCACAGTAAATCTTCAAACAATTTATCCAAACAAAGGCCAGTGTGGGGAAAGGGAGATACAGGGGAAGCAGATGAATAAGCAAGATCAATTATGGTGGGGGGTGACCCTGCGGCCCCGCTCCATGACACAGATCTCAAAGCAAATTGTGCCAGAGTGGAGTTGACATGCCTGGACTGGAAACAGCGCTCTCCTAAAGGAGGTCTGTTCCCCCCTCCCATTCTCGGGCAGGGGAGTGAAAAGAGAGAATGGGAAAGGAGGGGGGAGTGGGCAGAGACGGGCCGAGGGAAGGGAGACCAGGAGGCGGGTGAATGAGAAACCACGCATAATGGCCTGGGGTTTATTTTACAGAGAACAAAATGGCTCAATTTGAGTACTTTAGACTGTTGAAATTGGCTAGTGTGAGATACAGGGGGCACCTCCAAGAGGATTGTTACATCAGCTGCAGGAGACCATAGGCCCAGGGGGCAGAGAAAGGGAAAATAAATATATAAACACACACACACACACACACACACACACACACACTCACTCACTCACTCACTCACATGCCTCTTTCATCCTGCAAACTTTCTCAGGACTAGGGCGAATCACAGAGGTGATTTGGCAACAAAATGCTTAGTAAGGTGTCCCAATGCCCTTAGCTCCTCAAATTGCATCTCTGATGTGTGGGGCTTATCGTACTTTGCCCTCCCGCTTTGTGTTCTGAAAATGCCACATCTTTTAAAAAAGAAGCCTGGTTTATTATTTAGTAGGAACAGCAGTTGTGTGTGTGTGTGTGTGTCTGTGTGTGTGTGTGTGTTTTAAGGACTGCTAATAATTCTGATCCCCCCTTTCAACAACAATCCACCCCTCACTAAGAAAAAGTCAGAGCGACTGACTAATGGGAGTAATTCAAAGTACCTCAATTAAAATTCAGGTTTTGGCCTTTCGAGCAGTCTATTTAAAGATTTTTTTCCCCTAGATTGGTTGTAGACAGATGATTATTAAATATTTATGTGTCTGTGAAAGGGGCTCTTGGAGCTTGGCTCGGCTGAGGGCTGAGCTTTTTGTTGCTGTTGTTTCTCTTCTTGGAGGGGCCAGGGAATGATTACTTTATTTGGTTCCTTAACCACCTGGTTTCCAGGAGCTCCCCACACCAGTCTGTTGGTCTCAATATGGCGGGACAGAGGCACACCAGCTCTCTCCTGTGCAAGGTGGAGAACCCAAGAGCCTTCTCTCAGCTGAGCTAATCAGACTCTCCTTCTGAACTCAGTCCAAATGCACTCCCCTGAGTAGTTTTCACTGATGACTTCAGTCCAAAGGGAGCACGTGGGCTCTCTGGCCTCTTATGATCCTCACCAGATATTTCCCTGTATTCTTGTGTTAACTCTCCGGGAAGAGAAAGTTCTATCTCTGTACATAGTTGATTTTTTTTTAACGTTTTATTTATTTCTGAGAGAGACAGAGAGAGAGAGAGACAGCATGAGCAGGGGAGGGTCAGAGAGAGGGGAAGACACAGAATCTGAAGCAGCCTCCAGGCTCTGAGCTAGCTGTCAGCACAGAGCCCGAGGCAGGGCTCGAACCCATGAAACGTGTGATCATGATGTGAGCTTCAAAGTTGGACTCTTAACCGACTGAGCCACCCAGGTGCCCCAGTCTCTGTACATAGTTTATAAACTCCTTGAAGGCAGAGTCCGAGGGTGCTGCACTATCCACACCTCTGGCTGATTTATTCTCCTTCACTTTGTGAAACAATAACTCCTTTTCAAATCGACCTGAATCCCTGCATTAGAGAGGTCCTTGCCACAGCCCAGAACCTTCCCTAAGGATAACTAAGTCACCTTATTTTGACACCAAGCTTCCTTTGGGGAACAGAGAGAGTTTGAATAAGGACTTCTCTTCCCTAAGACCAGGAACAAGGATATGAGTAGATGGTACGAGATAGCTGTCTCCTCTTAGTTATTCAGGCAACAAAGGTTTATCAACATTTTTCTATGTAGAAAGGGCTGCATAAGGCAAGAGTTTTCAGTGATGCAAATACTCCATCACTTGTATACTCTGGAATATCATAGAGCTTTAAAAGTATTGAGAAATATGGGTACTATATTATGAAAAGAAAGCCAATGATATAGTAATATTTATACAATAGTTCTATGGGGGGAAATTGTACAAAAAAATAGAGAGAAGACTGTAATGCTACCTTGAAGGAGGGGGATGAACCTGTTTTGTTTGCCTTCTAGCAATAAAGATTTACTGCTTTTCTAGTATGAAAGTAGACACCGATAAAATAAATACTTTAAAACAAGAGGCCATAATTTCTGCCCTCAAAGTTGACTTTGGTGCAGTGAATCTTAAATTCCTCTGCCATCTGCAACAAAATCACCTGGGAAGAGATTTAAAAATACAGATAATGGGGACCAAAGCTGGAACTTCTGATACAATAGACCTGGAGTAGACCCGGTCTGTCTGTCAGTAGGTCTTTGGTTCCCCAGGACTTTCTGAAAACCTGAAAAATTTGATAACCAATAGATCAGCAGATCCACCAAACAGATATACATTATTCTGCCTCCATCTCTAGATCACAATTAAAAACTAAGAGTAGCTGTTGACAGGAACAGTGATTAACAAGTTTATCAGAATCCACTCTTGCTTTATTTATTTTTTCAAAGATTTTATTTTTAAGTAATCTCTATAACCAACATCTGACTTGAACTCACAACCCCAAGATCAAGAGTCACATGCCCCACTGGCTGAGCCAGCCAAGTACCCCTTACTCTTACTTTAAATATGAGGGAAAGTTACAAGTTGATTCTGAGAATACCCTCTACCCTGATTACAGGTATATATGAAAACCTTACCTAGGACTACACCATAATATCCCAACACACTTTTGAAAAGCTGGATCATTTTCCATTGTATTACTTGAAAGTTTACATAGGAGTACAAACTTCTATATCCAAATCAAAGCATCTTAAAATAATTACCACTGAGGTTAGACATTCAGCTAGTAACTTAGGATGTGAACTTGTAAATTACCCATTTTTAAGAGAGATGAGTTTAAGTCAGTCTTTACTGATTTTTCCCTGATTTATGCATTCATATATTTACTCACTCAGTCCCTCATTCAGACACCCATCCAACAAATGTGTTAAGCCAGTAGAGACCCATCAAACCCACTTGAGTAGAAAATTCTGGCTTTACACCCTACCTCTCAGTCTTCATTCAATACCAAGCACTGCCTAGTGGTACCATGAACCACACGGATGATTAATGGCCATTCCTCCTCTCCATTCACCATGTTGCTTCCATTTGTTAGGGAGAAATTTTATTCCAGGGATTCCAGTGTTGACTGGCTTCTTCTCCTCTTACCAGATATTGTGAGCTCAGAGATGGCAAGTTCATTTTAACAGTACTTTTCTCCTTCAACTCACTTCCACAACTTTGTTCACCTTCCTATTAAAGCCTCCCTTGACCATCATGTTCATTAAAACTCTGTCACTTCCACCCAGGACTACTAATGTTATTACCTGTTCTCTTTTTCTTTTTTCCCCAACAGCATTTATGGCCTTCCACCATATAATTTATTTATGTATCATGTTGACTATTTAATGTACATTATAAGGTCCATGAGAATGTTTGTCAGTTTTGCCCACAGATGTAATATGCATATTTAGGATAATGCCTAACACACACTGGGCATTCAAGGCAGGGAGGGTGGGTGGGACTTTCTTCCCACCATGGGCCAGGCTTGACTTGAGTCCGTCAAGAAGGTTAATCTGCTGCTGGCAGCCATGAATCAAGAGGAAGGGTTTGGGGGATTATCAGCTTCCTCTGATTTTCCACTTGCCAATCCCCTCCAATTGTGGGATGCCTGGGAACAGACTACTGTCATATCACTGCCCATCCATCCTCTCAGTCAGGGCTGGCACCCCCTGTTCTGACTGCGCTCTAAATGCTGGTCACTGGTTCCTTCCCCAGATACCAGCACTTTGCAAAGTCCACAGCTATTTACACATAAATACCAACCCCCACTCCCACCCCAGGCTGGAAACCCCTTCATTTATAAAACCAGTCATTTCTCTTCTGGAAATGGCAAAAGCGAGGCCCTGAACTTAGAAGACTAAGCTTGGGTTTAGTAAGCTTTTTACCACAAGAGGGTAAAAAACTCAAGCTTAGTATCCCCATTTTGGGGGTCCTTCAACCTCAAACTGAAGAGCCTTCTCAGTCCATCCTTTGTCCTCTCATACAACCTAGGGGTTCCCACAAGCCCAAGACTTTCCAAAAATGTAGAAACAAACTTCTCTTATAGAAGCCCAGTCTTGCCTTAGTGCCAGAGACTACTTGTCTCCTGCCTCTGCTATACTCCTGGGCTCTGTTTCCCTGCCCTCTGCCTCTGTCTCACTCTCACACATACAGCTAAGAGTTCTTCAAAAAATGAGCTGCTATATTCATGTAATTAAAGATGCCCTCGGGGCGCCTGGGTGGCTTAGTCAGTTAAGCGTCCAACTTTCTCTTAGGTCATGATCTCGTGGTTCATGGGTTTGAGCCCCGTGTCGGGCTCTGTGCTGACTGCCAGCTCAGAGCCTGGAGCCTATTTCAGAGTCTGTATCTCCTTCTCTCTCTCTGACCCTCCCCTGCTCACGCTCTCTCTCTCTCTCCTAGAAATAAATAAAAATATTAATAAAAAAAATGCCCTCAGGTGAGTTGGGCAAGTATATAGAGAAGAACTACCTACTGGGTACCAGGCCCTTGACAAATACAAGTAACAACTCTGCAAATGGGTCGTTATCCCCATTTTACAGAAACAGAAACTGAGGCTCAGAGAATATAACCAACTTATATCCTAAGTCACACTGCTAAAATGTGATGGGATGGGATTTGAAGCCCATAGCCATAGATCCGGAGGGCCATGCTTTCCCACCACAGTGCATGCATGCTATAAACTGAATGTTGGTATATTCCCAAAATTTGTATCTTGAAGCCCCAACCCCCATCATGAAGATGGGTATTTGAAGATGGGACCTTCAAGAGGTAATTATGGTCAGATGAGGTCACAAGGGTGGGACCTTCATGATGGGATTAGAAAGACCAGAGTTCTGAGGACAAAGTGAGAAGGTGGCTGTCTCCATATCAGGAAGAAAGCTCTCACCAGGAACCTTGATCTTAGATTTGCAGCCTCCAGAAATGTGAGAAACTAAACCTCTGTTGTTAAGCCACCCAGTCTGCTGTATTTTGTTGTGACAGCCCGAGCTGACACTGTAGCAGGGGAAAACAGGAGTCCTCCTTATATCACCAGGGTCACCTCTCTAATACCCAGGCCCGTCCCCGGATGAGCTTGGGAAAAGGCTTGCAGGCCTGCAAACAAGACTGGCCCAACTGGAGTCCCCGGAGGAGCAGCAAATGCTTGAGCCCAGGATTTAGTTCTAGGTTGGTGGGTGCTAGGAGGTCTGCCCTTGGTGTCCTTGCTCCATGACTGAACTACAGGCATAGTGTCAAATGCCCTCTTTTAAAAGTTTGAAGAATCAACAAAACGTTCAAGATCTGAAAAAAAAATAGCTCCAAAATGTGAAATAAAAATTATAAAACTAAGATTAATAGAATTTCAAAAACTTCAACAGAAAGAAATATTATGTTCATTGGTAGATCAAGCACTACTCAAGTTAAGCTCTACAGTTAAATATAACAAAGTTTTCATGAGAAAATTAATTTATTCTCAAGCCTCAAAATTGTAAAAATGACTTTTAGAATCCCTCCAAAAATCTCATATTGAAGCCTCATCAATCATTTTAATGTGAGATAGGGAGGGGGTCATGCTAATATGTTTGATACGTTGTATGATGAGGTCTCCAAAATGAAAAGTGCCCAGGATGTTCAAAGGTCTTAAAATGTCTCTACATTCTGGTGAGAAATCCAGGCTGGCAAAGTGTGTGACCAATCACATCTTCATTTTTATGTGTATTTACTATGTTTTGCTACGACAACCCAGCATGACCGAGCTAGGTTCCAAGAAAGGGGAAATGTGGCCCACACAGGGGTACTAGAAGCCTGGGGAGGAACAACCAGATACCGAGAAAGAATTTCAGATCCTTTTGCTCCTGTAAAAGGCAGGATCTCCAGGAAGCATTGTGCTGTGCTTAGAAAGCACCAGATCGGGAGTCAAGAGAGCGGAGTTCTATTCCCAACTTCATTACCGACAAGTTGTAGGACTTGGGATACATCCCCATTGCCTAGAGCCATGCCTGGCACACACCAGTGAAGCATCACCCCCCATCCCACTCCCAGCCACAACCACCTGCCTACTGTCTTCATCTTTACATAACTCAGACTTCCCAAAAACTCTCAGTACTTGGAGGGATCCAAGGAGACAGGGTCGGCCGTACATTGTGGAGTCACATGATACAGCTCTGAAGTGGCACCTCTTGCCCAACATGTGAGGCCACCTTTACACAAATGCAAAGGGCTCCTTAAAGAGCTCCACACCTGCCCCTTCCAGCCCACCATTGCCTCCCTACTCTAGGTTTACCTCCAGGATTCATTTTTGCCACAGTCCCTGAATAGGGCTTTTCCAAAATCTCTAAACAAAGGAAAATCCACCACCTGGATTTAAAGCCTCTCCAGAATGATGCACAGCCAGCCTTCTCCCTCCCCCTTCAACCAGCATGAGGCTGGAGGGAACCGAGGCACACATATGGAGTCAGAGCCACCCCTCCATGCACAGATACACACCCCAAGCCAACAACCTCCACAGAAGGAAAGCTGACAGCCTCCCACAAGACGCACCAGCAGAAGCCATCTTCGTTTGCCAGAATTCACGTTTCCTAATTATTTCAAGAGGACTTTCGGATGGAGGTAATCGTCTCCCCTTTATTACTTGCTACACACATAATGTCAGGGCCCCAGCATTCATCAGTACCACTCTCCCAATCCCTGCCCCCTACCTCTACCACCAAAAGCCCAAATAATTTCAAAAACATTTTTATCCTAAAATGTTCCCCTCAATTTAAAAAAAAATTATCTTCAAGCGAAGAGATTTCTTTTCCATTTCAATCCCACAACAAGGAGAATGTCAGCCCAGCTTTTTTTTGACAGACAAATTATTGAATCAAAGAGAAAATGCCATTAAGCTCACAGGTTAGCAAGTGTCAGGAATGGTTTAAAGAGATATCCCCATTTATCTTCCAAACATGCACGAAATGTCACTAATGTGTGTTTATCATGTATAATCAGACAAAGAAAATATCGAAATAAAGTACTCCCGCATACAATAGAAATCTCCTTCCATCCTTCAAGATATCAGTGCTATTCAAATAGAATAATAATGATGAAGCCTCTCTCTTGAAAATGGAAATCAAGTGAAATGTAGATAGAAATGATTTTTTTTTTTTGGTAGTTGATGTACATTTCTAAAGTGCATTAACAGGAAATCCAGAACTTTTTAGGTCAATTATATTGTCAGTATTGTCAATGCCACTGAAATGAATACTGAAGCAGTGTCTGTTCTTGCTGGAACGAAGCTACAGAAGAAGCCCCAAGACTGGGGACTTACAGAGGAACTAGACATTGTTCAAGCATGCATATACGTGTATCTATACTTTTTGATTCAAATCAATTCCAGCTCCAGACATTTTGGCTTACTATAAATCTCAATAGGAAGAAAAAAAAATCTACAAATGACTGAAAATCTGGCTTTATTTCCTTCCCCCCCTCGCCCTCCACTATGACGAAGCATATTTTTGTAATACAGGTGCTATGACAACAATAAAAGCCAGCCCTCAAGTGAATGCTCTGGACAGTAACAGTTCTATGACTCAATCTGGCCTTGCAAGACCGAGGAGCATGAGCTGTCCATTGAGGAAAAAGATAGTCCTTGCACCAGAATGGACAGTCCCCTTCAAGTCTGAAAGGAGCTGGTATTTCAACCTGGAAACATTTTTATCCTTACTGCTTTCTCTCCCAATGGTCCCATCAGCTTTGTGACATATTTCCCCACTTTCTGGGTCACAAGTTTCCCAGGAGCAGAAGCCACATCTGTTTTAGTCCATCACTGACACTGACCTTCAAATAGCTGATGCTCAAAAAGTCACTTCTTTTTTGAAAAGAAGCATTAGCTCTCTGGTTTCTCTCAACCTCACACTTCCCTGGCTCTGGGATATTCCACAACCCTGTGGGGGGTGGCCAAGGCCCTGGACATCCATGTGTTTAGGAGGCAGTAACTTATCACCTCAAGAGAGTTTCTGCTTTGCCACACTGATGACATTAAACTCCTGTGTCAGGTACAATGTAAGGAAAGGGGATGAATGCAAGAAGAAAGGGCTCTAAAACAGTCAAGTACAGTGTTAAGAGAACAAGTGCAGGAATCATCCCACCTCCTGTCCATCCAGCTGTGTAGCCTTGGACCCTAGATTGTCCCCTGAGAATGGGGATACTAATAACCCTTACTCCACAAAGGTGTGTGAGCTTAAATAAATCAATATACGTACAGCCCTGACAACAGTGTTTGGCATATAACAGGTACTCAAAAGTGTTAGCTATTATTTTTAACACCTATTTGTTTCATTTTATTATACAAATAAGGACAATGAGACTCAGGGACTGGTACAACTTCTCAGGAATTTAGGAATGTAGGAATAGGAACCAAATGCAGGACCCAGTTATTGGGCCACTCAATCAGCCACTTATTAGATGCTAGCTGTATACAAAAACAACAGGAAGCAAGTCAAAGCAGACAAGGGACAAAAAGGAGGGAAAGTGAGGAGACTTCAGGGGACAGGTATGAACAAAACCAACATGTTGAAATAGGAGACAAAAAGGACCTACGGTGGCTGCAGAGTGAGGATTACCATGCACCAGGAACATCACTATGAAATTCACCAAATAAAATGTTTCTTCCACAGGCCCACACCAATGTCTTCATCATAGTTATCTGTTGCTCTTTTAGGTTTCAGTCCCAGTTGCACTTTGTGGACCAGGACTGAGCATGTCTTTATACCCTCTTCCTCCAACACAAGGCCTGGGACTTGACAGGTATTCCCCCCAAAATGTGCGCAATAAGAGGGAAGCAAGCAGGCAGGTGGCCGAGACACCATTCTGAGGTAGTGCCAGATGGGAGAGTGAGCCTCAGAAAGCGAGAGCCCAGGAAGCCCTAAGACACACTGACATGAAGTGGGATGAAGATTTATTTAATATCTACTTCACAGGCCAGAGAGTGGCATGTGGGTCACAAACGACACCTGACAAAGGGTTGTAAAGAGAGCCCACAGTCACGACCATGTAAAACAAGGCTCGCCCTTGGAGTGGGTGCTGTTCTCACCTCCAGGTGGAGATAGAGGCAAGCAAGGCAGATGCCACCATGAGGAACCTGGTTCCTCCACGGACTTGCTAAGCATTCCCAGGCAAATCAGTGCAACTCTCTGTTCTTAAGTTTGACCACCTATAAAATGAGGATAAAGTATCTGTCTTGCAATTTGACATTTTGTATAATAACCCTCAAAAGGTGGACAGAAATTTCCTAGCTATTGCATTTCTTTATCTTAAGGATATAATCAGAGGTATGTTTAAAATGAAAAAAAAAAAAAAAGTATTTCCAGGGGCATTCTTCATGGTGCTGAGAAGAATCGGGAATAATAGAAAATAACCCAGTTACTCAACATTATGGTACATACATCCTTTATAACAGAACACACTAAGACATTAAACATTGGGTTTCCAAGGACTATACTTATAACATGGGTACCTGTTTATAAGTAAAAGGCCTGAAACAAAATGTTATCTGTACAGAATGATCCCAACCCTAAAAATATAATCTACAGATATACGTATATACACACAAAAGGAATGTATATGGGGTTGGATACATACCAATGGTTTAAGTGGCTATTTCTGGCAACTGTGGAATTACAGGCAATTTTAATTCCCTTATGATTTTCAGTATTGCCCAACATTTCTACAATGAATATGCACTATTTTCATAATCAGAAAAAAGCATTCTTAAAAACATAATTTTAGAAACCCTGACCATGTCTACCTCACAGCACTATTTTGAGGTCAGTTATAGTAACAGATGCAGAAGCACTCTGAAATGCATAGAATGATATGTAATTCAAGTGATTGTATTCAAGCCAGTAACTAAACATTTGTGGTTAACCCTGTTCAACTGTCCTCCTCCTAGGCCAAGGCTATTGTGAGCATGGAACTGTGTGATACTCCACCATCTTATCCAAGTAGATTATGCAAGATTTCAATCTCCCCATTTCCAAGCAGCAAATGCTCAGCAAATAAGTTCTGAAGCCTCCAGTAGAGTGAAAAATGCCAACCCAGATTTCTCCCTACCAAAATCAACCAACCAGAGAAATTCCACATGTTAGAAACTCCCCACGAGCTTAGATCCAAAGATTTGGTGATACCCAGCTGGCGGTCCACCCCAAATTTGCCAAAGTTGAGTCCCAAGGCTGCTGAAGAAGTGTTAATCTTCTGCCAGAAGCACAAACTCCAATAGGGCGTCAACAAGCAAATTATGTTCCAGAGATTTTAGGGCCCAATGGTGGTAAAATGTTTATCACTCTAATGCCTTGAAAGTGTAAACAGACTTCATATCAACACAGCGATTCTACTTAAACACACATTCAGGCTTTGAAAGTGTGCTTAACTTGGCGAGCTTAAAAGGAGATTAGTGAGTTTCAAGAGTTAGGGATTTCACAGGCAAAGCACATATATTGAGCCAGTTGTTCAGTCACTGATCTAAAACAATTATTTTACCTTAGAAATTTTAGACCCTGAGATGTCTTAAGGGTGCCTGAGATCCAGAAATTCTCCCTTGAACACAATCCAAGAAGGGCCAATAAATAAACTCGACTTGTGGCAAGAGGCATTACATTCAGAAAAAGACTCACACATCATGATAAGCCACACAATAAGCCACTCGATTACTGGAGGCAGGAATGTAGATCAGGGATGTAAATTGGCAGTGGATTAAAAGAAAAAGAAAACCCACAATGATGTCTAATATTGAGATAGCACAGCTCTCAATAATTCAAAGCACATGCACTTCTATTGCTTTATCTTAACCTAGCTACAAGCCTGTAAAGGCAGGTATGAGGAGGGATAGTAACCGCATTTTAAAAAGAAGGAGAAAAGTTGGAAGAGGCAAATTACTGACTTGGCCAAGGTTATTTAGGCAATTGATGAAAGCCAGATTAATAACCTAGTCTCCCACCTAAGGAAGTCAACTTGCCTACGACAATGACCAATGGTAACCAAGCCAGTAAGGAAGATTCAAAACCAGTAGCCAAGTCAAAGATGTTAACTGGGTGTTCAAGAATCTTCCTTATGATTTAAGAAGACCAAGCAAACAACTCTCTCCCGTGAGAAAGTCCTGAACCCAAAGCTCCTTCTTTCTTCAGAAGGCAGCTACAAGCATTTCACCTGCCTTCTGAAAGGAAGCAAGAGAGAGTCAAAGTGCTCTATCCTCTTATCTATTCCTTCTTACTTCACCCCATGGCAGATGCTTGGGAACCACAAACTGGGGAGCTGCCCTGTGAAGCTTAGCATCACTCTCCCTCTCTTGTCCCCAACTACAGAGAGAACAGCAGTAAGTTGAACAACACTCCACTTCTCCAAAAAAGTTTATACACATGCGTAAGCATTCCATATAATGTATGTAATAAACTGGAAGAGCACCCAAGTAAATAAAGAACAGATCAAAAGGGAGGTATGAGGCAGCCACATTCAACTCTGCACTTGAAAATTTAAATGAATACTCCTTGAGAGCAAACTACAAAATGCTAACCTTGAAGTGTTGAGTGGCAGGAAGAATTATGGGTTATTGTACTGTCAAAATGCCAGACAGCTGTATGTTGAGTTGCTGCGTTATTTAGACAATCAGAAACTTGGAAGCTAATGTGACATATTTTTTTTCGGTGTGAAAGCTCTTGACATGCATCATGATAATTTCTAAAGGGACAAAATGTTATATAAAAAACATGGTGCCTTCAGGAGATGGCCTCATAGGTAGAACAGCCCTGGGCAGGCCAGGCAAGATGTCAACAACTTGAACTTCCCAGGGGAGAGTACCATTTCCTTCTGGTCTTAGCCCACAGGGTGGTGGCCTCAAGCAACATGGAACACACTCATTCTAGCTTCCTACTCTCCCATCACCTAAGAAATGCTCCTGGACTCAGCTGCCTGACTACACACTGGGCTGGGCCAGGTGAAGCCCACTAACTGCAGGATCATCTCTCAGCTGGATGAGGGATATGGAGATCACATTCAGAGGATGCTACCAGAGACCATAGCACTGTGCAAACCAAGGGCTGAAATGGGGCTATAATTCTATCTCTGCATTTGCAAGTTAGTTTACCTTCCATGTGTATTCTTGATTGGCTTATGGACAAGTACAAATAGAATGGGTGGCAGCCATTTTAAGGAAACTCCTAGCTTTGAATCTCAGGTTGCCCTAAGGTCAGAGTGGGAGGCAGGTCATGGTTGGTTGTACTTGAAATTCCACCTTCAATACTTCCACCACAAGTAAAATACAAATATTAACACATCGAAATTCTAAGAGTCCTCTTTAACTTAGGGAAAATGGAAGTTCTTAGAACTGGTTTTGCTGGGCGGGATGGGGAGGAAGAGGACTATAGGATTTGGGATCCAGATGAGAGAGAGGGGCCTATGGGACAGGCAGGAAGATAAGCCAGAGAAAATTCATGATAGAAAGAACCACACTCTGTGAGGATTTGTCCTCTCTTCTCTGCATTTCTTCTGATCAAAAGGAAAACCATATTATTGAGGAGAAGAGAAACTGGCTGGAGACTGGGGGTCAAAGGGAGTGTTCCTCTCCTAATAAGCACTTCCAGTTAGCAGGCACAAACTCTATCCTGAGGCCACCTCTACCACATTTACCAACAGCATGACCTTGAGCAAATTATTTAACCATAGTTTCCTTAAATGCAAAGTGGGAACAACAAGAATATCCTCAAACTGATGTTGAAATATCTCATGGGTTAATTGCTCAGAGCGGTACTAGCCAGGTGATGATGGTTCTACTCAAATATTAGCATAGCATCCTCCTCTTTCTCATAATCATCATGGCTAACAGTTTATACCTAATCCCCACTGCCAGCTTCAGGTGTAGAATCCCCAGGATATCTTTCCCAGGACAGCAAAGCAACTCTGAATCACAGTTTCCTGTGTGCCCTGCTATGAGATCCTAGACAGGATCCTACACTCAACATTCACCCACCCCAGAAAAAGGCCAGCACACTGTGCCATGCAGAGAAGGAAGCCCATTGCCTAGATGGAAATCACCTGGATTTAGATGGTACCCTTCTATAAGCTCCACTAAGAGTTGTAAGTAAAGACACTCTTTTTTTTCACCTTATTAATTTTTATTTTTATTTGGCAGTTAACCTAAATGTTAAGATAATACCCTGTAACCCAAGTAATTAAAAGCGGATATAAAGCCAGAGGAAAAGACTGGTAAATGAATGAATTTGAAGCTGATTCCAAAAGCTGGGCTATTTGGCTATAGCTACTCAGGTAAGACTCAGAACACAAGCACAGAGGCCATTGCCTTCCCACAAAACAGAGGTTCAATACTCTCTACTCAGCATTCCCTGGGTCATTATGAGGAGGTCCTCAAACCTCCAGGTATGAGATGACTACTCAAGCTCCCCACACGTTTAGGGAAGAGAGTCAAGTCTGCTAGAGGAGAGACTGTTCCTTTCTCCATTATCAGGGATCATTTCCTTCTGAAGTCAGGAAACACCTAGATCTTTTCAGCAAATCAGCAAGGCAGGTGTGCTGACCAGAAATTTCCTTTTTATGAATCAGTATGGGAATAATTATTGCCTACAACATGCATAAATGAAGAAGTGTGGACATGATCTATCCAATTCCATCCAACACTTGCTTGAGTCATAGCAATAAACACAGGAATAGACACAGGGAAGTTCTGCACTGAATGTAAAGAAGATTCTCCCCTACTCACTAAAAGTTGCCTGTCAGGGGCTCCTCAGTGGCTCAGTCAGTTAATCATCTGACTTTGGCTCAGGTCATAATCTCCAGTTCCTGAGTTCGAGCCCTTCATCAGACTCTGTGCTGACAACTCAGAGCCTTGAGCCTGCTTTCGATTCTGTGTCTTTCTCTCTGTCTGCCTGTCCTCTGCCTGTGTTCTGCCTCTCAAAAATAATAAACATTAAAAAAAATTTTTAAGTTGCCTGTCAGGGGCACTGACCACTGACTTTCCTAATCTTCCTTTGCCACTTTAAATGTAAGTCTTTATATGTGATAGAGACTACATCAATGTTACCCCAATGGATGGCACCTTGACAAGTCTGTACAAGATAGATTCATATGATCAGTAATCCAAAACACATGCTTCAAAGTCTGAAAGACGTTGGCATGTGCTAGCTTATGACTCTAGGGATTTTCTTAACCTATCTGGACACCATTTCCCTCAGATGCATAATGCAGAGACTGTCACCCAGTGATGATTGTTATAATTAAATGAGCTAATATACACCAAATGCATGACTCCTGCAGGGCCTGGGTCACAGAAAGAGCTAAATAAATGAGTCATCATCATCAGCATCATCATCATCAGTCCAAATTGTGTCTGTGCCTTAGCTGTCTCTGCAGGCCACCACTCACAGTAAGGAAGATGTTAAATGCTTCATCCACCTGAATCCATATTCTCCTAAGTCAGGGACAGCTGACTAGTGTTCTCTGTGAGGTCTGGCAGGGACACTGAGTCTACATGGAGTAAGGAAACACTGCAGTGTGACACAAGAGGTGTTTGAACTGGAAGCCAGACATCCGAATCTGGTCCTGGCTCACCCCTAACTCATTGTGTCAGCCTGGCCAGTTCATGCAATCATCCTAGGCTTTGGTTTCCTTATTTAAAAGACAAAACTAAAAACCAAGAGAATGTGAACCTCATCACCATTTCCACTTATCACCCCCGGAAGGCATCACTAATCAGTCATGAAACTCCTGAGCACAGCAGCAACTCACAATTTTCTCAAAATAGTACCTCTGCAAATCACTACCACAGGGTTTCCACATCCAGTAAACTTATCTGTCATCCTTAAACTAAATGATTCCTGAGATTCCTTTCTGTTATAACATGTTATGATTTTATAACCCTTTACTAGATGCTTGGATGTAGAGATTTAACCAAACCCTTTAGCCCTTACCAGGAAGTAGTCAGGGAGAAACTTCAATTGGAAGGGAAAAAGCTAAAGGATCCCATTACCAGAGTCTTTGGGCAGAAGAGCCTTGGCAGGTAAAAGGTACCCATTCATCAACAGTGCTTTGAGATCATAATATTTTTCTATTTTCATGTTAAACTCATTATGTATATCCACCCTATATTCTCTTCCTCCTGCACACCAACCAGCAATTACAAATACAACAATATACATCCAAAAATGTACATATCTATGTATATATGTAAATACACACATATACAAAATGTACATACCTGTGTGTATACATACATATATATGCACATCTTTTGCCCTCAAAAGTTTCCCCCTTTAGGCCCCACTTAGTTCTGTTTACTACTTTTGGCAATTTTAAGCCTACCCTATTTATCCTCATGACATTTTCGTGAAATATGAACTTCATTTTGCAGACAAGGAACCTGAGGTTCAGAAAAGTTCAATGATGGCCATCAGAGAGCCATGCTACCTTGGGGAAGACGTGGAATCCAAACTAGGTCTCCTGGATCCCACACCTAAGCTCTATGCATACACCCACTCACAAGTTGCCATGACCCACAGGTAACTTTCGCAAGGCCCCCCTTCCTGCTGTCTCCAGATACCCTACCCAAATCCACAAACACAATCTCCCAGCCCTACTTTTTCCCATGTCTCTCACTGGGTCCTGGCAGCCTCTGGCATTTCCCAAGCACACAGTTCACCAAACTGGACCATTTCTTCTTTATTATCTACACAAATATTCTTAATTATTTCTCCTCCAACCCAAAGTACTTATTTCTTATTTATGGGTGTAAATATAAAGCCAGCAGCGCTCATATTTCATAGGAAGCCATTCCAACAGCATCTAGAGCCTTCCAAATTTACAGAGCAGGAGAGCTGATTCTCTGCCCGTTTCATTATAAAGGGGTTTACCATAAATATTAGAATTTGAATTCCACCCAAGTAATGCATTAATAGATACTAAACCATTAATAATTTCTGTACTTTTTCATAAATGGGCAAAGTCCAATAAATAAACTATATCTTCTCCACAGCAGAGCAGGGTTAACAAGTATCAAGGAGATTTCAAAGACAAACTACTGGTAGGGGCTGCCAGGAGGTAAGATTCATAATGAAACTACAAATTCTGGAGACCCATTTTTTACTGTCCACCATGGCAAGTATCTAAAATTAAATGCTAAGCAGAAATCTGTCCTGGAATCTGACACAGAGCAGTTTAGGTAAACAATCTCTGAAATTAAAAACAGATTCTGGATAATAAATAAGTCTGCGTGTGGATCTCTCTGATAACAGATACCTCTCCCTGATAAATCAAAGGTGCCAGCCCTACTGAGCCTTTCTAAATTAGGCCAGATGATTCACCTAAAATATTTCATCTTGTGTCACCTGTATTAATGAACGGCAGTAACAGATAGCTTCTTACCAGTTACTGCATCAGGGCCAAAGGCCTCCAGGCTAATTATACTGAAGGCCTGGGGAAGGTGGTCCATCTGGGAGGAACTGGTGGACAAGGAGGATTTCACCATGATACTCATATACTTGGTCCCATGACCCATGTCTTCTAGCTTGACTTGCAACTGCCCTAGAATTCTAGAAAATGATTAGAATCAGAGATGCCAGATATTGAAGGTAAATATCCCATGAGGGAGAAGTGATGAATCCAAGCTTTGCTATTCCTAGCTGTGTGAGCTTGGACAGATACCCAGAAATCTTTGGGGCCTCACTTTCCTCATTTGTAAAGTTGGGATAACACCTGTGTAGCCTAACTCCTGGGGGCTATTTTGAGGTCTAACCAGAAAATGCAAACAAAACCACTTTGCAACCCCAAAGCACTCCTCTGTTATTACTATTATTGATACCATTCAGTCATTTCTTTGCCAGAATTTGTTGAGCACCCCTTACGTGACAGGTGTTAGAGATGCTTTAGTATCTAGAACAGAAAAGACTCAACCCTCATGGAGGGGGAGATGACCTGTGTGCAACTTCACTGAAGAGGTATAGGGCACATCATGTTAGAGGATGATAAGGCTGTGCAGAGAAAAAAGCAGGGGAGACTTCCAGGGCCAGCCCGGGGAGGGAGCAGAGTTTCTATTTTCAACCAGGAAGACCCCACTGAGGATACAACTTTTAAGTAAAGACTGAAAAAAGAAAGACAGTGAGCCTCACAGATGCTAAGATAGAAAAAGTAGGAACATCCAGGGAAAATACCTCCAAAGAGGATCTGAGGTGCCATAAGGACAGGATGGAGTTCTTGGAGTAGAGGAAGCCAGGAATGGGAATGAGGCCTGAGAGCAAAGAATCAGCAAGGCAAAGAGGATGTCAGCGTTTAGATGGTTTCTAGCAGAGGAGTGATGTTTTCAGCAGAGCACGCTGTGGCTGCTGTGCTGGGAATCTAAATACATATTATACTATTATTATTAATAGTATTGTTCTGTTCTGATCCATTGTGAATCTGGGCTAGAGAAGGAGAGGGAAAAGGGATGGGGGCCAAGCAGAGTACTGTTTGTCTTTCTTAAATGCACAAAACAACTCAGTACAGAAAGGACTGGGTGTGTGTTGGTGGGATGGCACAGAGAGGCAGGGGGACAAGTGAGTCCCAAGTGTAATGGAGACTGGGGAGTGGCCTCATACACCTGGGGTCTGCCTCGGTCTCCCGTGTGGTGGTGGAGAGCTGCAGCCGGGAAGAGTAGTGCTTGGAAAAGAAAACCCACTGCTCTCAAGTCCTATGCCTTTGCTGTATTCAGTGAAGCAACATGAAGCCCTATTTGTTTTAAGCCTGGGGCCTGTCTCTTTATTAAAAATGAAAACAAAATTCTCTTTTAAAAGAGGGGAGCTTGGTTGAAGGCCATGGACCATATTTTATCAGCGTTTGGTGTCAGCAGAAGTGGCAAATACAACATAATAAGAGAAGCCATCTCGTCTCCTGCTTCAGAGCAGAAAGTGATGCAGAGGCCATTCCATTAGTGATCACAGCTGCTTCTAAATGAAACACGTATAACCTGAATCCAATTAATGAAAGTATCCGGCAATCCTTACCAATGCTAATGCTGAATGAATCTTTAAACCGTGCTCATTCACCACTGCCGTGCTGCACCATAGTTCAAAATCTCAAGAGCACAAGCTAATTCCTGAATGAAGGAAATTATGACTCAGCATTTCTTTTTAAATGTCTGGCAACTTGGCCTTTACCATGGGGCTGGGGTGTGTATTTCTCCCTTCTGGGACTTGCGGTACTTCTGTAAAGAATGGGCAAGTTTGCAAAGAACATGGCCCAAGCTCGTACCGTTCCCAGGTGCCCAGAGAGAGCAGGGATTGTCACCGATGTACACACACAGAGCTACTTGGAAAGGCTTTGAAGTGGAGCCAGCAACAAGATGGGGTGAAAGTGTTCCATTCTTTTTTTTTTGTAGTTCTCTATTTATTTATTTTAGTTTGTTGCCAAATTATTGCCTGTGTTTTTTTAATAGTTTATTGTCAAGTTGGTTTCCATATAGCACCCAGTGCTCATCCCCACAAGTGCCCTCCTCCATGCCCATCCAAAGAGGACATCCAGATGGCCAACAGACACATGAAACAATGCTCAGCAACCCTCCTCATCAGGGAAATACAAATCAAAACCACATTGAGATACCACCTCACACCAGTCAGAGTGGCTAAAATGAGCTAATCAGAGGACTCTAGATGCTGGTGAGGATGTGGAGAAACGGGGACCCTCCTACACTGTTGGTGGGAATGTAAACTGGTTCAGCCCCTCTGGAAAACATTGTGGAGTTTCCTCATTAAATTAACAATAGAACTCCCCTATGACCCAGCAATAGCACTGCTAGGAATTTACCCAAGGGATACAGAAATGCTGATGCATAGGGGCACATGTACCCCAATGTTCATAGCAACACTCTCAACAACAGCCAAAACATGGGAAGAGCCTAAGTGTCCATCAACAGATGAATGGATCAAGATGTGGTTTATCTATACAATGGAATACTACATGGCAATGAGAAAGAATGAAATTTGGCCATGTGTGGACCTTGAGGGTGTTATGCTGAGCGAAATAAGTCAGGCAGAGAAAGACAAATACCATATGTTTGCACGTATAGGAGGATTAGGAGGAACTGAACAGAGGACCGTGGGGGAGAAGATGGGGGAAAATAGGGGGAGAGAGGGAAGGAGGCAAACCATGAGAGAATCTTTTTTTTAAAATATTTATTCATTTTTAGAGAAAGAGCTTGAGCAAGGGAGGGGCAGAAAGTAGGGGGGCAGAACAGGAATCCAAAGCAGGCTCTGTGCTGACACCAGACAGCCTGATGCAGGGTTTAAACTCACGAACCCTGATATTAAGACCTGGGCTGAAGTTGGATGCTCAAGTGATGGAGCCACCTAGGTGCCCCAAGGTGTTCAGTTCTTACACCAGTAATGGCACTCCACTCACTAAACCAAACCAGAACTAAAACCCAGTCCCCCATAACAGCTCCACAACTTTTGCTGTGTGTATATACCACTGCTATTTGTATTCACTTCTTTTCATTTTAAATCTTCAAATTGATGGTTCTCACTGCCTGGGGCCCATCACACTCCCAAAAGGATATTTGACAATGTATGGAGACATTTTTCAATGGTCACAACTTGGAAGGAGGCACGGCTACTGAGTTCTGGTAGATATAGGTCAAGGCTGCTCTAAATATCTTACAATACACAGAATGTCCCCCGCCCCAAGCAAAAGAATTATCTGGCTCAAAATATCATCTGTGCCATTACTCTAAGTGACTAGTTTTCCCTTACATTTATTTTAAAAAGGGATTCTGTGTAAGTGTCATCAAGGAAAAACCAGGATCACATATCATTAGTAGTATTTAGAGTCAAAAGGAGAAAGTAATCACAGAAATATGCTAAATGAAAACAATATTACATTTTAGTTAGCAGCCTGCTGAAGGCCTTGAGCCTGAATACTGCTTTAAAAATTAAAAAAGCATTCTCTTCATTATAATCAAAAGGACAGAAAGAGAATTGAAAAGGGAGTAGCTTTTCCCTATGTGATTAATGATGTATTTGTGCATATCCCCAAGCCATCTTGGGTACCACAAGCAGAAGGTGATATTGGCAAAGCTAACCTCAGTTTGTCTTCTCAGGGCCGAAACACGGGTATTATTGTAGCTGTATAACAATGAGGAAGCCCAAAGAGGCAAAAGCAGTGAGAAGCCAGCATTATTTGCATTATAAATCTCTCAGAAAGCTGATTAGGGTGAGATGTTCGGCTTAGAGGTAGAGAAACACCATTCAGAGATTCAGAGTGAAGTCCCTTTCAACATGTGAGACAAGACTGAGTGATGAAAGCCTTTCCAGATGGTTCTGTGTATAAAAATCAAAGAAAGTATGGTCAACTGCTTAAGTACTGTTTTATGAACCATACTTGAAACTATGCTAGTACCTTGAGAGAAGTATTCTATGGTCACATAAGCTAGCTCAATACCTAGTCCAACAAAACCTGAAGGTGTTCCTATTATCCACTTCCCAGAGCCCTTAATGTGATAATGAGCATTGTAAACAAGAATCCCCCTCCCCCAGGGGAAAGGGGATGCAAGATTTCTCAAACTCATCAAGCACATACTTTCATTTTTTCTTGTGGAACACCCAGACGTCCACCCCCTGCCCCTGGTATTCCAGGGAGCACAGTTTGAGTAACTTAATCATAGTGGAAGAAAATACTTCCTTTTCGTCAAAGATTATGAGAGTTTCCCCCACCATTTCCGCACTTCAGTTAAAAAAAAAAAAAAAAAAGAAATCTTCAGTTAAACCATACTGTTTAAACACTGTAGTATCATTAACCATGTATCTATAGACTTTGTGTAGTTTTTTAAATAATAAATACCTTAGATATTGATAAAAAAAAAAAGATTGAGAGTTTCAAGAGACTGCAGTTGTAAAATCATCCATACTTCAGAAAGAAAGAAAAAAAACACATTGATTTTTAAATCACTGGTGTCTGCTAAAGAGTAGGTGCTCAAAATACATTCATTCCAACTTATGAGTCTTTCTTCTCCTAACTCTCAGACACTCTGGAATAATTGGTTCTAGAAATGATTAATGCGTCCAAGCAACCATATTCCTTAATTCCATATCTTAGGGTATGGGGAGGATGCTCTGAATTGCAAGTGCTATCTAGAAAACATCTTGCTCAGCTCCTGCTTGATGCAAGAGACCTTCTGCCAAGTCCACTCCAACATACAGCCTCTGGACACTCAGGCAATGGACAGGTTTAGTTTTCCTTGGCTTCTACCTTCACTCTTCATTATGTCATTAACTCTTTTCAGATCCCCTTTCCAGTTTGGTCACATCTTTCTTTGAAAGGTCTTTGCCTGCCCAGGGTGCATTCAACTTTCTTCTGATAAGACCATGCTGATGTTCTCTAGAGGATCGCGCAGTGCTCAATCCCTGAGCTCTGTGCGGTTAACTCCATCCCAGGCTCCAGAAAGACATATACTTGGCCTGACCAGTCATATCCCACGCACTGCTGACATTGGTTCAGGATGGGTATGTGCCCCATTTAGGGATGGTAAGACCTGATTTGGGTTTTGTTTTTTTTTTGAAAAGGCTGTTAAGAGGGAATCTCTTTTTTTCCAGCAAGGTTGCTGGGAAGGTAATGTGGAAATCCTGTGGAGTTAGCAGCCAACTTGCCTCCTTGAAGGGAGAGCCTGAGAGCCACCAGTAGGAAAATAACACTCAGAGGTGGGGTGAGAGATCAACTGCGATTGTATGATTTGGGCTGTGGATCCAGCTGTGCTGAAAGTCATATATACCTTTGGCCTTTTCAGATATGTGACTAAATACATTTCTGTTTGCGTTAACTTAAACTGAGATTATGGTGTGCCTGGCTGGCTTGATCGGTGGAGCATACCACTCTTGATCTCAGGGTTTTGAGTTCAAACCCCATGTTGGGTGTAGAGATTACTTAAACAAACAAACAAATAAATAAAATTAAAAATAAATTAATTAACTGAGATTCTGATTAGTAAAACATCCAATATGCCGGATGCCATGGATGATTGGTATCTCTACAATTCTGCCTGCTTCTCTCCATCTTAAAAAAAAAAAAACTCTTTCCTTTTCCTTCTCACTCCCTTTCCCATTTTTCCTCAGATTTCCCCTTCAATCAGAAACAAGATAACAAGAAATTTCTACTAACCCTTCACATCTGGCATCCTCCAACATGGCATTTGTTCTTCAAGACCACTGTCAAACCCTTCCCACCTCAGAGGACAAGTTTAGCCACAGATAATTGCTTTCACAGATGAAATATTCAGGCTCTTATGATATTAAATACAAGTAAGTAGAAAACAATCATTCTCACTGTTATATCAGGGTTCTTAGGCTTTGGACTTGAAGACTTAAAACATTTAATATTATGACTTAAGATTCCTTAAGAATGATGTTTAGGCAGAGGGTGAAGAAGAACATACCACCCTCTCTGTTCTTGAACCCATTCTTCCTAAACCCAGGGCTCGGACAGGCAAAATGTGACAGCTTCTGCTGAAACTCAGTTTCCAAATGCAAAACACATCCATCCCCAGCCTTCTTTTGGCCTGCCACATGAGCCCTTTGCCTGGCTGCAGACATGTCCTCAGAGAGTCAATGCATTCCCTTGATCCCCTAAACAGTGACACGGACAAAGGGACAAACACACTATACTCGGGCTCAGACTGCATGACAGAGGCATCCTTCCTGCTCCAGGCCCTGTGTGTGGGACATGTGCCCTCGAACCATGACCAGCCAATGGCTGCCTCTCTTGGCAGGCCTGGCAGGCCTTCCCCAACCCTGCTGGGAGAACATGAGGCAGAGTGGTTGACAGCTCTGTGGCCTTGACTCTTCCTTCCCGCTCCACAGACCAGGCCACTGCCCAGGAAGCTAAATTAAGGCCTGTGCACTTGCCTATTTCTCCTCCTCCAGCTGCCAGCCCCATCTTATCCCTGCAGAGCACATTTCCCCCAGGAAATCCAGACAGCCAACCCTCCCAGGACTGGAGTGGCTTTCTCCAGCAGGGACCGCTTCTCCAGCCACACAGCCAGCACTTACTGTCCTGGTGCTACAAAGGGATGAGCTCAGCAAGAACCCAGCTAAGTCATCAAGTTGTTGAAGGAAGGCCTGCCACTTCATCCACCCAGATGTTGACATTCTCATGTGACCTCATGGAGCATGGTCAGAGCTTCACAAGGCACAGCTCACGCCCCCTGCCCCAGCCCTGCCTGTCTGCTCCCTGTATAAGCAGCAGCAACATCACAGGCAGAGAAAATGCAGGGAAAACAGACAGACTTTCAGCATATGTATGCATGCACGTGTATGCATGTACATGCACACATGTGTATGAACAATACCACACATCTAACACCCAGGTACATGCATATATATGCTATATTTAAAATACGTAACTTCTAAGTATAAATGAGAGCTACTTAAGGAAAACTAAAAATGCTTTTGGGATACACACATACACTACATCCCCATAATGATTAAACAAATGTAAATTATGTTTCTTAAATCCAACAAAGCTGCACCTTTAACTGCACTTAAGCATTCTTTTATAATTTTCTTAACATTTAAAGGATCACTAATATGGGGCTATAAAATTTCAAAAGCTAGCCTGGAAGTATGCTCTGCAGTAACTATTTCTAAAACTTGCCCTCCGACCAGAGAGGAATGGATAGGACTTGGAGGGGGCAGGTGATTTAGCCTCAAGTTCAGCTATAGACCAAGGACAAAGAGTAGAAACCCTTGAGAAGATTATTATGTTCTGGGGAAAAGCAGCAGCAGAGATTTGGAGGCTGGGCCCTGAATAGATTGGAGATAGTGGCACAGCCATGCACGGCAGTGGAAGTGCCATGAAAAATGCCACGTGCATGCCTAGATTCTTCTCTCCAAACCAATTGGAAGCAGGCAGAGGAATTAGCCTTCCACCTGAGTAGGAAGTAGTAGGCCCTCTATTTTACTTCCTGGGGCCTCTCTCCTCCATCACCCCAAACTAGGGCCCAGACCCCAGCTGCCACATGTGCCACCTATGACCAGTCCTGGGCAGCCCCGTTGTGAGTGGCAGGAGAAAGACTGCCATGAGTGAGGCATGAACACAAGAGGAATTACTTCTCATCAGAAAATAGTTTGAGTTTCTTGCTGCTGAAATTGGATGACAGGTCACGTGGAGAAGTTAAGAGGGCTGCACTTAGCAGCAAGATTCCTGTTCTCTGCCGGATGGGAGACGTGGATGTGACAAGCAATGCCCACCAAAGTTCTCTTTGGGATAGGTCATGCACCAGACAAGTACTTCTTACCCCCATGTCCATATCCTAACAACGGAACTGAAATGAAGCAGAAGAGATTTCATATACCTTTAAGAGCAAGATTATCTTTTTACTACATCCCAAACCTCCAACTTTTCATCCTATCGTAATGGATTCTACCAACCCTGCCCAATGGAAGTTCCAGCCTGATACTCCCCTGTAACTACATGGGGAGTAGTTACGTGTCCATGAAAAATTCAGAATTCTACTCAGTAAATGAAACACAAAGAGCTCCATTTTACTGAGCATTGGCTATGTGACAGTGCCTACACCAGATGATCTCATATGCATTATCTCACTTGATTCTCAAAACCCCAACCTATGCAGTAGGTACTATTTTAGAGCCCTTTTATAAAAAGTCAAGGAATTCAGGGTGGGAAAGGTTAGGTAACATGCCCAAGGTTATCCAACAAGCAAGCAGTAGAGCTCCCAGGACACAAACAATTCAAACTGGGTTCAAGACAAAACAAAATCCAAATACTTTTCTATAAAATGTATCCGGTAGAAGGGAGTCCAGCTGCTGCTGATCGCATTCTTTCTCCAGTACTTTAGGATAGGAGTTCTCTGTCAATAGCACTGGGGAGAAAACAGAAGGGCTTCCCAGGGGAAGAAAAACAATGAACTAACCTAATTTACACTGTACTCCATCAAGCATCCAATCTTAATTAACACATTAGAAATTTAGGGCATGGCTCCTGTCCACCAGGTGTTTATAGTTTATATATACACAGGTACAGATTAACACACATGAAATATAGTATTGGGAAAATCGTGCTCAAGTACATGGCACACACTCTGTTTCTGAAGCCCCCTACTTCATCAGCAAAATGAAATGGTTGAGGATGGCTTTGAAATGAGCCAAGTCCAGGGTTCAAATCCAGCTGTTCCAACTACTAGGTATGTGATTGTGGGCAAGTTTGTTAACCTCTCTGAGCCTCTGTCTTCTCTACTGAAAATGAGAATATTACCTTCCTGGCATGATTATCAGAAGACAACTGAATAATCTTAGTAAAATATTTAGGCCGATGACTAGTCTGTATCAAGCATTCATGATAAGTGATATCACGATCATCACCAGAACTGCCACTAACTCACAGAACCCCAGCCACCTCAAGATGAATTGGGATTACTTCATGTCCAGAAAGGACAGAAAGCAAGCCACACAGCAAGGCAGTAAATGAGAGACCAAGAAAGAGGTTCTGAGTTCATGAGTCTGACATTTTAATCTGGTTCAGTTGTTTCTACAACAGCTACTGCTTATCACTAGTACGAACTGACTAGATGATCTAAATGCTTCTGCCTGGTGAAAACTGGTCTAGGAGTGGCAATCGCTCGATTTCCACATTCCCCATATCTAGGATTGCTCACCGAAACCTACTCCCACCCAAACTCTCCCCTGCTTTCAGGTGAAAGCCAACTTGCAGAGATGGCAGTGTGGCCCAGCAAAAAGAGCAGGATGCCTTCAGGCCCTGTCTGCACTTAAATCCCTGTGGGCTGTATAACCTTGATCCAGACATTTACCCTCTCTAAATCTATAAATCAGAGAGACAGATACCTTACTTGCAAGGTTTCTGGAAAGACTGAAAGATAATGTACGCAAAGGGCCTATCTAGAACAATACCTGTCACATAGGTTAGGTACTCAGTAATGGAAGCTGCTAGAATTATGCCCCTGCCTAGATCTATATGGCTGGCCTCCTTTTCTGTGCTGAATGACTGATATAAGCTAAGACCTCAAATTCCACATGAAGATATCTCAGGAGCTTTCAATGCCTACTTCTTTTTGGAGACATCTGTCAAAATCCAGTTCAAAGCCACACCTTGATGAATCCTAAGTAACTATTCCCAAATGGATAGTAAATGAGCACCTAAAGTCACTGAGGCTGGAATCACCTGCAGCTTGCCTTCCAGAATCTAGTTGCAGAAGATGCTTCTCTCCACAAACTGAAACAACCAACTCAGGGCCCAAGCCCCAAGAGCTGTGGAAATTTGGTCACTCATGCTAAGAGGACAAATCCACACAACTCTCACAACTCAACAGTGACCTAGTTTATGAGGACTCTGAGGACCCAGAGGAAATGAGGAGCCCCTGCCAGGCCATGCAGGGACTTAGGATAGTCAACTACATTACTTGCAAGGTGCTCCAAGAGGTAAAAGTAGAGGTGAATCACCCTCTGGCAAGTAAGTGTAAACTATCTGCTCAAAACTCAGTCTATCAGGAATGTCCCAATAAATTGTGATCTATGCTGAAGACATTCTGTTTGTGGAGAGTCTTCAGTAAATTCAATGACACCCTAAAGAGAAGGAGAGATCCACTCACCAATCCCCAGTGGGGGCTGAAATTGACTGGCATAAGGATGCTGCATGTTTTGGAAGATTTAACAGGTCATCTACAGCAAAAAGGGTGCACACCCATAAGAGGAGAAGAAATGAAGGCTAACTTCATTAACATCATCATTTTGTGCAAGGTAGATTCATGCACCAAACCTTTACCTGTGTGTGCCAGCCACACCCCTGTATGTGTGAGAGAAGCACTGGGCAAGATTTATCTTTTTGCTGCATCCTGTTTCTTCCTTCATAAAAGTCTAAAAAACCTAAGAATAATATTGTCCAGTCAAAGCCAAAGAAACCATTCTGGTAGAAGAGCAACTACAGTATCTGAAAACACAGCAGTGTTCTATGTTATTTCAATAAAGGAAGATGAAAAGAGAAAAAGACCTTGCTGACAAGAAGACTGATACAAGAATAGTGTGTGCTCAGGGATACTCCCCAGAGTCTTCATGGTCCTTGGCACAAAGAGTTCAATAAATGCTAGATGAATGAATGACACAATCCAGTAAACAGATATTGTCAGATGAATGAATTCAGTGATCAAACACCAAATATGCACACACACACACAAGATCTGCTGAGATCAGAAACTATTTTGTACAAAAAGTGAAAGTAAAATAATCGCAACAGATTTCTAAATTCAGATTCCAAACACTGAATCACTTTAATAAAGAAACAATGTATGTAACTTGTGACTCTGGAACATTTATGACTACCCATGAATCTCCTTGATGCTCCCAACAATAACATGAAGGCCGGCTGCCAACTTTTGGGAACGCATAGTTTCAAACATGCTAGGGAGTGTTAGAGAACACAAGATCACCCTGAATCCTTGTTACCAATGGGTTAATATTAGAAACAGTATTGACTGGTTTCCTACTGGTTGCTAAGCAACATTGTTTCCTTCCCCCAATGGTCTGAGAGAGAGGATAAAAAAAAAAAGGGCAGAAAATGAGAAATGTTGGAAAAATAGAAAGTGAATTCAATGGATCATAAGGTACAATTTGAAGGAAGAGTAAAAGAGGAAATAATTCTTACAGGATGTACTAAGACATCAGCTGCTTTATGACATCACAAGAGTAACACATTGAGCCTCCAGCTCAAAGACAGAGAGGAGAGTGGAAGATGAATGTCCCCCATCCCAGCACTGTGCTATTCATGTTCAGTTCACGCTTAACCAGAAACACACGCGGTCCATGGATGACAGCAAGCTGACCTGTGTGACAGGGCATTATAGCCCAAACAAACAAACAAACAAACAAACACATCTATCAGGTCCAAAAAGCTCAACCAAACTCTACCCATTGTAATTCATTGTCCCGTTCCTTAAGGGGGCCTTTTGTTTCCCTTCACATCTGAAAGGCCTCTAGTAAGTGATACAGATACTCAACAATATTGACTGAGCGCTCACCATGTGCCAAGCACTAGGCTAGGAAGTGGGAGGTCTGGGTGCCGGGAGGTAGTGATAGAGCCCTTGCCCTTGACTGATAACTCAGCAGCATGCTTGGTCTTCCTTGCTCACCCTCTCAGTGTTCCATTTTTGTCAGGACTCCATGACAGAGCAATGTAAAAGACACACAGAATGACTCACGACATGTTAGAGGACAGTCCCCCTTGGTCAACTGCAGGACAGGCCTACAAGGCTGCTAAACTGCTTCCTGCCTAAGATTACCAGGCCTGTTCTAAAATGAGTTTCTCAGAGAAGCAGCATATTAGTCCATTAATGTCCACCTTCACAAATCAGTTCATTAAACTAGATGCTGTCATCTGTGTCCTGCAGGGACAGGGACCCTGGACAGGTCAGTTTTGACAGTGCATAAAGGCTTATGAAATAGACTGCATATGCACAAGCCGGTAATTAGGGCATGGAAGGGAATGGGAAGGAAGAGGAATCAGAGGGTCCTGGAGGCAAGGTAGGAATAAAGGAGTTCTGGACAAGTGAAAGGCAAGAGACAGCCCCCAAAGAGAGATGGCGAAGAGACTTTTATCAGCAGGGACTTTGAAGCTGTTCCCATGATGACACAGAACATTCAGCAATTTTCTGAAAGTGTTCCACACTAAGTATTTCCATCTATAGAACAGAAAGAACACTTAGCTTGTGGGGAATCAAAAGTGCTAACTTTAAAGCAAACCCCATGGTACCCAGTATACAGTAAGTGCTCAATAAACTCTAATCAATGTTATTATCATATATGCAACCACTTTAAACTATAAAACATTAGTTTTAACTGTTAATAATACTATTATTTATAGCTGTTCCTATGATTGGTCCTGGTCACAGCCAAACTCATTCTTCTAAGCCAGAGTTTCCCTAATTTTAAGCAGGTATGCAGCACCCTGACAACTGTTGCTCCATCCAAGTGCTGTCTTTTGTAATGAATAATAATATTAGTAAAAACAACAATAATAGTAACAGCGGCAGCAACAATAACAATGATAAATGTCCACAGAGAATTTATCACATGCCTGACACTCTTCTAAGAGCTCTTAAGAACTAATTTCTTTGATTTTAAAACAACTCTAGCAAGCAGGTACTAGTATTAATGCCATTTCACAGATAAGCAAACTGTGGCATGAAAAGGTGAAGGTCATTTGGCCAATAAGTGGCAGAGCACAAATTCCAGTTCAGACAGTCTTGCCCCAGTGTCCACACTTAACCACTCGGCATTCCCTGCACTCATTCTCGCTATGCCTACATTTACTTAATTTTGTAAAACCCTGACTCACTTAAATTTAAAAAAAAATCTTATACTACCCTATGATATCTATGAAATGTGATATTCTAGTTATAATTTAGCTCATATAAAAATAATTACAAGATTATTTTATGACTCCCATTTACTACCTAAAATCATCAATGAAACAAACTTTACAAAAATACTGCTGGGGGGGCTGGGTGGCTCAGTCGATTAAGCATCTGAGTCTTGGTTTCGGCTCAGGTCATGATCTCACAGTTTGTGAGTTCTAGCCCCACACCAGGCTCCATGCTGACAGTGTGAAACCTGCTTGGGATTCTCTCTCTCCCTCTCTCTCTGCCACTCCCCCACTCACTCTCTCTGCTCTCTCTCAAAACTAAATAAATAAACCCCCCACAATACTGCTGTATATACCTAGGACTTCCTTCTAACTCAAGCCAAAACAACCATGGACCAGTAATAACTCCTCTGCCCTTGCTATTTCAACACTCTTTCTCTACTCCCTTCTATACAACAGAGCCACTTTTTGTCTGTCATAGGGCTACCAAAACGAAAGAGTCTATTTCCTTTCAGCTACCTGTGGCTCTGTGATTAAATTCTGGCCAGTAAGATTTAAGGGCACGTGTTAGGTGGGACTTCATGGAAGTTTCCCTAAAAGAAAATGATCTCATTCTTTGTCCCTTCCTCCTTCCTGCTTCTTGGAATAAGCATACGATGGCAAGAGTACAAGCCACCATCTGGAATCATGAGAACATAGATTAAGAATGATAGAGCTCAAGGGGAAGACACCAGGGCTCCTCATGAAATCATGAAACTGTCGCATCAAGCCTTCACTACCTACCCCCATGCTTCTTCCACGGGAGAAAGAAAGCTCTGTAAGGTTAAGCCACTTAAGTGGAGTCTTTCTCTTACATTCTCATTCTAATTAATACACCATGGATCTCTTCCTCTAGCACCACACCTACCACCCCAACCAAGATACAACCAGAAAAACTCCACCCAGAGCATCTGTCCCTAAGTCCTCAGGGACAAAACATGTCCTGAGACAAGAGGTGCTGCCATTTATGTGTTCATTTATGAACCACTGCTCCAAATGTTTTATATACCACATTCTCTTTAAATCTCCCAACAAACCTACATGACGGGGACTATTATAACCTCATTTATATGAATGGGGAAACTGAGGCACAGAAAAGGCTTAAGTACCGTGTCGGAAGTCATGCAATTAGTAAATGGTAGAGCCAGAACTCAAACCCAACAGTTTGACTCTGAAGGATAAATTCTCAACCCTATTGCTCTCTCTTGGAACCAAAGGGGCATCAGACCCTGGACTCCCAGAGGAGCTGGCTTCTTAGGGGCTCAAATAGCTTCCCCATCACAGACCCTCAGCCAACTGCCCACAAGGCCAAAATGACTTTTGCCTCTCCAGAAATCATCATAGGGCCCTAATAGCCTCTTCTTGTCATCATACTAACACTGTATCTTAAGTAGAACCAAATACAAGTCTGAGGTCTAAACATAAATGTCTGGCTTATTTTGTAGGTCAAATCAACATTCAAAAATACATTCGAAAGGAGTACTCAGAAAATCTTTGTGTCATCCCCCTCACGAGTTCTGTTCAGCTACCCAGATGCCCTGGACAGAGGAGGGCATGTGGCCCACTCCCCCCCCCCCCGCCGACGGCCATCATGGAGTTAATTTGTATTTTCAAGGCCTGGCACATGTTCAGTCAAAAATCTGGCCGGGTGCCTGTTGTTTACTGAAGCTGGGGAAGAAGCATCTGCAACATTACGAAAAGCATATTGTAAAAGGCAACACATGCAAATTAAACCTCTTGAGCTATGAGTAAATTGCTGGGAAAATTTATAACTCATTTAATAAAACTTGAAGTAAATACATAGCCTGGCTCCCAGGGAAAACAAAATATTTCCCACAATTCTCTCCTCTATAAAAAATAAAAAATAAAATAAAAGACCATCGAGCCAGACAGCTCTATCAAGTATAAAGTATAAATAGCAGTTTTAGTGGTAAGCAAAACCCATTTGGGGTTGTGGGGTATTTATTACCCACATGGGCGGTGTCCTACCCTCTGCTCTGGGATGTATTTGATGATGTCCAGATCTAGAACATTTCCACAATAATGCATGCTTATTGGCTCTAGTGGGCATCTTCTATTCATCGATTCATTCCACAAGAATTTATCATCTACCTGAGATCCAATGTGATGTGGTGACTCAGAACACATGCTGTGAAGCCCTGCAGCCTGCTTCTGAATCCAGGCTCTGCCACTTACTCACTGTGTGACCTTGCACTGTGGTGTAAACTCTGTGCTTCAGTCTCCTCACCTGTAAAATGGGAATCATACTAACATCCACTGTACTGGGATCACTGTGAAAACTGATTAGGTGAACACATGTAAAGTGGTTAGACCAATGACTGGCAAATAGTAATCTCTTATTAAAGATCAACTGCTTATTATTTATTAGCTGGCATTATGGGTCAGGCATTCTGGGAGGTGCCAAGAATCCAGGATCAAACAAGGCAGATGATGGCCTCTCTCATGGAGCTTATATTCTACTGGAGATAGATAGATAATACACATATAGACAAATGAATAAAAAAATAGTAATAGGTGCTCTGAAGAAAACAAGACAGAGTAAGGGAAGAGAATGTGAGTTCCAGTTAGGGGCAGGGACTATTTCAGTTATACTTATCAAAGAAAGTCTCTCTGAGGAGTTGATACTGGAGTTGAGACCAGAATGAGAAGAAGGACCCCACAAAACCAAGAATGTTCTAATTTTCTACACAAAACAAACAACTTATTAAGGATTCCAAGACCCCCCCAAAAAAATTCTGTCCTTGAGTGACAGTCCAAAATCAGCAGGGGGTAAGGGTGTCCAGAGAGGGAAGAGGTCCACAACACAGGGTGGGCTAGGTGGACAGGACCAGATCACACCAAGCTTTATCGGCCATGGAAGGACTTTGGATTTTACACCACGTGCAGAAGGTTTCTGGAGGGACCGGATAGAAGAGTGGCATGATCTAACTGGAAATGTAAAGGCCTGCTCTAGCTGCCATATGGCAAATGAATCTCAGGGAGGCCAGAAGGGAAGGGACAGAGCAGAAAGGAAGCTACTATGGTTTCTCCGGCAAGATGTGATGGTGGCTTGATCCAGGGCGGTGGTGGTGGAGACTCAGGAAATATTTTCTGAGGAGGAGAGCTGACAGGACTTTGATGGATGGATGTGGGGTTGACAAAAAGAAAGAAAGAAAAAATGACTCCCAGTTTGGGGACGTCTGGTTTATTCATCAGCTTGTGATGAATATTGTAGGATACTGAGCAGAGATGGCTTCTATTTCTAAGAGCACTTTAAAGATAGTTGGTCAGAGCAGCCTAACATCCATGAAACAGAACAAAGAGAAAATGCGACAGAAGTGCTTAAGTGCATGGTTTAGAGTCCAGGCTTCAAAGAAAAGGAAAGCACAGGCATTTCCATAGAAGGTCACAAAAACAGGGCACCCATCTGGCCTTGAAGAATGCAGTCATTGGCATTCCATGAAGAGAGTCACATAAGCATATATGTGGGGGATCAAAGTCCAACATGGTCCATTCCAAAGATGACAAATCACTCAACAGAAATGGTATCTTCCATCCAGTTAACTACCAATTCACTGAAAAATCTCTTAGAAGCCTGGTTCTGAAGGGATAGTGGCAGGGAGGTAGTGACCTCACTGTTATTTGGTCACCCCCGTTTCTATCTTTCAGGAAAGGATTATGAAGTCTCACTGACAATGTAGAGTCATTTGGGCAAGTGGGGCAGTGGCTTAAAGCCCAGGGCTTTCAGTCAAACAAATCCCAGGTTGAATACTCATTGGCCATATGACCTTGGACAAGTTATATAACTTCATCTTATCCTCAGTGTCTATAAAATAAAATAATAATGGTATTTACCATGTAGAATTAAGGAAAATAACATTCCTAAAGGACATAGCACAATGCCTGACAGGAGATAAAAGTAAAGTATACAAGGGAACTGTTTTGGAGTGGCTCATCTTTACTACCCATGGCTAATATGGTGTCTAGCATTAATAATAATAATATTGTAGTTATTATTATTATTTACAGCAGACAATATTTACTGAACCCTCACTATTTTCAAAGCACAACACCAAGCACTTTTCAGGTGTTAAATCATAGGAAGGGAATAGGATGATGGTAGGAGCATGTAATAGTTCATTTGGAACTTCTACTTCACTGTTTACCAACTGTCTGACCTTTATCAAATGACTGAAGCTCTCCACAATTCAGTGTCTTCATCTGCAACATTGGAAAAAAGCAATACTAACCTCATTACATTGATATGAAGATTAAATAAATTAATAAACGTGAAGCTCTCTGAACAGGTCTGGCTCTAAGCAGAGATTATAAAAGTGTTAACTATAATCATAATTATTAATCACAACAATCCTATGAGTCATGTACTGCTGTCACCCCCATTTTACAGACAAAGAAACAAAGGCACAAAGAAGTTCATCAACCGTCCCATAGGAACACATTTTACTAAGAGGCAGAGGCAAGATTTACATTCAAGCAATCTATCTGCAGAATCCAGACATCTAACAAATAAGGTTTGAAGGAATAAATGAGCATCACAGTTCATTGGGTGGCTCATCACCTGAAAACTTTGGACTTGAACATCAATGCAATATGGGCAGAAGCATGCTTAGCAAGGTGTGTTATCAGCCTCCCCTCTGCAGCAGTCCCAAGGAGCAGTTCAGTGGAACACAGGACACACTCATGGGTGAGGAAGATGCTGCATCTTCAAGAGAAATTAAGAGAAGACAGAAGAAGAAAACTGGGAGCAATGGTATATCACAGATAAAAGAAGATGGAAAATTGACAGCCCTAACAATGAAAAGTCTGTTGTCCCTAACTCAAACAACATCTACAAAGCAACCACTGAGATTTGCCCAAACCACATGCCAAGCTCTGGCAGAACAGCTCAGAATCAGTAGGTAAATTAGGTTCTACCATATGACCTAAACCAAACAGACATAACTATTTATTTTGGGGTCTCCTTTGTAGATACTATAAATTCAGGTTGATTTCAATTAAAGAACACTTCCTTCCAGATGCAGGTGGCCATTCTATCCCACCCCTTTGGGCAGCTATGACAACCCCAGACTCGTGGTGCTGCAATTGCTTATCTTCTTAATCCAGGTGCCTTCATGCTTCAGAGGACAAGGGCACAGGCCTCACTTGTCTTGCAGGTCATTATAATTGTCATGTTTCCTTTCACCATGGAAAACAGACAGTTGTGGCATATGAGAACCGCACATGGCTTAAGGCACTAGGGCAACAGTGTCACACAGACCTGAGCATGAATCCCAGTTCTATCACTCATTTGTTGCATTGGCCTTCACCAAGTTACCCAAGTTATTTAATGGTGCTGAGCTTCAGGTGCCTCATCACTACAATGGGATGACAAATACCACCTACCACAGGGCTGCTGGAAATTGAATGGAATAATGGAAGTAAAACACGGTGCCTGGAACAGAAGCAGTCGTAAAAGGTTAGGAGCCAATGCTATGGTTGTTGGGGAAGAGCCTTCTTCCTGAAAGGACCTAGTGCCAATGTAGTGTTAATTTCCCCAGGGTGGGAAGGGATGAACAGGCACAGCACGGAGGATTTTTAGGCAATGAAAAGACTCTATATAATACTATAATGATGGATACAGGTCATGATACAGGTGTCCAAACCCACAGAATGTACAACACCAAGAGTGAATCCTAATGTAAACTGTGGATTTTAGGTGGTTATGATCAATCAGTATAGGTTCATCAGTTGTAACAAATGTACCACTCTGCTTCAGGATGTTGATGATGTCAGGGCAGGGAATATATGCGAAATCTCTGTCCCTTCCTCTTAATTTTGCTGTGAACCTACAAGTGTTCTAAAAAAAATATTAAATTTTCAAAAAATATTTTCCCCCAGGGTAACACATAGGCCAGAGAAACTCAGCACTCTCTCTTAACTGGAATTTCTGGAAAATATGCTCAAGGGAGTCCCAGCCCCATCCGCTGCCTACTGCAGATGGCAGCAGTAGAGACTCAGAGATCCTGGCACAGGGGAACTTTTTAAACTCCTGACAATTCTTCTAAGAATAAAGGCGAGGATGGCTGCTTCTGACGCACTGCTCCAGGCCTCTCTCCAATCTCTCCTGGATTTGGACATCACTCAGGCTCATCAGAATCCCGGGACTGTCGTCTGCTGACTGACAACAGAAAGAGAAATTTAGAGGTGTGAGTGAAATGACAGAGCTGTCACGGCTGCCTCTGAAACGACTCTTTTCTTAAAGAAAGGAAAGATAACAGGGGGAAAAAAAAACCCTCAGACAGCTGCGATATCCTGTCACAGTTGCTGGGAGAGGTTTTTTCAAAAAAGCTTCAGATGAATTTTAAAAACGAGAAGGACAAAATACTTATCCCAAATTTTAATCTCAGTTCTTATAGGACTAGGATAGAATTTGGGGATAAATTTCCTCTTTTGCACCCAGTATAAGAAAATATTGGCTAAACATTTTCATTTGGGGAACTGAAGCATTTTTTTCTCACCCATTAAAAAAAAAATGTGTTAGGGGTGCCTGGGTGGCTCAGTCAGTTAAGTGTCTGACTTCAGCTCAGGTCATGATCTCACGGTTCATGGGTTTGAACCCTGCATCGGGCTCTGGGCTGACAGCTCAGAGCCTGGAGCCTGCTTTGGATTCTGTCTTCCTCTTTCTCTGCCTCTCCTCTGCTCATGCTCTCTCAAAAATAAACAAACATTAAAGAAAAAAAAAGGTGTTAAATGGAGAAAAAAAAAACCAACAACCAAATTCAAACCCCACTCTGCAATCACCTTCCTTTGACATCAATTCATGGCCAGATCCTAATTCTTAGGTGGACTCAGGTCAGCTAATACATATTCGTCATGGAGCTCTCCGGCCTTGACTCCAGTAATCCAACACATCAAAGTCACATGTCTGACAAACATCCAGAAAGCAGCCTGGGTGATATGCCCAAGTCCCAGATCTCACTTCCCCTTCCTTGTCATCCAATATGTCTACCACTGTTAGTTTAAAATGTCTTGTTTCTTTCTTTGACAGCCAAAACATGAAAAACTGACCATTTGGGAGGTTTCTCTTACAAACAAACCATTCTAGGCTGAAATATACAGGCTGACTCTCCACCCAGCATCCCTTTTAGCAACAGAGAAGTCATTGGCCAAGGAGATCATGTTTCAAAGGCTCCCATTTTTCTCAGTTTTCTGAGAGCCCTAACTTTATAATAACCATGAGAAGAAACAGATTCCCAGTCTCACCCACAGGTCAAGCACAGCCCAGAAAGGAATGCCTTTATTAAGATAATGCCTTAGAAAAACCAGTAATTCTAATAGCAACTAAAAGAACAGGTCATAACAGATGGAAGGAAATTGCAATTTGAGTATTTTTCCAAGAGTCCAGGAGGGCCGAGCAGAAAAGAATAAGAAACCCCATCCTTGCTTGTAAAACACTCCAGGAGAACCACAAACCTACCCTGAACTGCTGATTGATGTAACACTTGGATTAGAAATACACTGCATGAAATACAATTTCCAGAGAGGAAAAGGAAGTCCTTGATGAGCCTGGTGAAAAAGTGATGAAAGCTTCACTCAAGCCTTCCACTCTAGTATCAGATTGTGGGAAACTTTCATTGAAACAACCCAACGGAGTCCATTAGCCATCCATCGGCAAGCTCTACATAAACCCTTAACACCTCAGCTAGAGGAAGGCCCCATAATCACCATGCTTTCCTGCCGGGAGGAGAGGGAAAGGAAAGTAGCAGTGGGGAGGCTGACTAAAGCCACCCCAAGATGCCATTCTCCTTTGATGGGGAGAGAAAGGGAGGAAGAAAATATCCAAAGGAAAGAGGGGATAGTCAATTTCTTCTCTTCACCAGCATCATCACAGTACTGACTCTGGGGCCAGTGAGAAACCATCCACTGTGAAAAAAAGAAATGAAGATACTCTTTTACCAAGAGTAATATGACTGGGTCCTGGTTTTGGCTTTTATGATCTGTGTGATTTAGGCACATTGTTCACCACCTCAGAGTCTCATATCTAGACCCGGGATAGTAACTACAGCCTTTCCTAGCTTTAAGGGTTATTCAGAATTTCCAATAAAACAATGGCAATGAAAATGCTTTCAAAATTTTAAAACCATGATAAAATAAGATATCATTACTATTTTAGACACTATACAAGCTGTGACTCAAGTGTTTTTTATGCTTGTCAGGCTGCCAAGAGCTACAATTAGGACTGACAAGGATACAAAGATGTAGGTTTAAGGGACATGGTCTTCTATGCCCATCTCCCTTCCAGGCCCTCTGTCTGTTCATCTCCAACCCCTTCCTAATTTCTTCATCAAGTTCTCTAGCTTTGTCCTGACTTGTGGTCCCCAGAGGTGCCTAAGAGAAAAGAGAAGAGCTCAGTGACTAGAATAAATCCCCATAAGCTGTACATGCTACAAAGTACCATGATACCTACTGAGACCCCAAGAATGAAAAGTCCTAGATACAGAGAGGAGAATATGGAAATGGTTTTCAAAACTTTTGGAGTACTATCACTTCTTTTCCCAAAACAAATCTTTTGCAGAAGTCTAGTATGATAAGCAGATCAAGGTGGAAGAGCTGATCCTGAAAGGGGGTGGGGGGTGAAGGCTCACAGCCCACATCCCAGATTCCCCTCATCTGTGAGGTATACAAAAGAAGAGTCTGGAAACCCATGAATATTTCATCTCTTCCATGTATAGATGAGGAGACTGGAGCCTACACAAGAGAAGAAACTGGACCAAGGTCCCAAAGCTAGTTCTTGGTCAGGCCAGATCTCATGTCATCAAGCTCATGCCTTTTCCACAGAGCAGATTACCCCCAAATGGGGCACAGGAAGGTCTGTGTTTGACTAGAGAGCTGGCAACACAAGTATCCAGAGAAAGATCCAAGGAGGTCTCACAGAAAGAATATGTGTGTCATGGGGTCATCTAATAGCAAAGGCCAAATTGGTCACACAGTCAAGGCTGATCTTGTCATTCAACCTGAATCTCACTGTAACATGCACAGCTTTTGCAGTCTATCTCAAACAACTCCATTTTATAGAATCATGACAAACATAATAGATAGGTCAAGTACTGTCTAGGATGTCGGCATTGGAGCAAGGTTCTAGCATACAGGAGCGACCCCAGTCCACCACCGTCCCTACCACCCAAGCTAAGTTTTTTAAGGTATTTCATTTAAAAGTTGTGTCTAGGGTGTCAGAGTTTAAGTTCCTCTAGAAGGCTAGCCCAGGAAAGCCTATTTGACACCTAGTTTAAGATGCTACTAAGAGAATCACCCTTTTTTCAGGAAAGGAAAGTCAAAGCATTGGGTTGATGCTTCTAAAGGTGTAGAAGCTGATGAAAGGTACCAACAAGAAAAAAGTAAACATGGAAAAATTATCATAGTAAGTGTGAGCTTGTGAACATAAACTGATATAAAATACAGACTTGACTAGCTCACCTCCACTGAGCTGAACCACATTATGCCTGCCACCCTCAGTGCATGCGCTTGGTGGGGGACAATTTCTGGCTGAAACAGTTTCTTTGCTTAAGAGTAAAGGGAACCTAGGGCACCTGGGTGGCTCAGTTCATTGAGTATCTGACTTCAGCTCAGGTCATGATCTCGTGGTCCATGAGTTCAAGCCCCACGTCAGCTCTGTGCTTACAGCTCAGAGCCTAGAACCTGTTTCCAATTCTGTGTCTCCCTTTCTCGCTGCACCTCCACCACTCATGCTCTGTCTCTCGCTCTCGCTCTCTCTCTCAGCAACTAAATAAACATTAAAAAGAATTTAAAGAGTAAAAGGAACCTAAGAACAGTTATTAATATGATTAAACATACATGAAATTTAAAAAATTTTTTTAAATTTTTAAATCTTTATTCATTCATTTATTTATAAGTAGGCTTCATGCCCAACACAGAGGTCAACATGGGGTTTGAACTCACAACCCTGAGGTCAAGACCTGAGCTGAGATCAAGAATCAGATGCTTAAAAAAAAAAAAAAAAAAAATCAGATGCTTAACCAACTGAGCCACCCAGGCGCCCCACGTGAAAATTCCTTTAGAACAGTAAATAACAAATACACATATAGGATTCCCATTATTAGGTTATTATTACTG
>NW_024080728.1:2854228-2956728 GCF_003009895.1 Hyaena hyaena | reverse complement strand
CCCAAAGCAAGGAGGTTTAAAGCAAGCCTGCCACCATTAAACATACACATTTTAGCATATTTGCTCTGTAAGCAGATTTAATGGTAATAATAAAGTTGTCTTTAATCTGAACTGGACAAAAATTTCAAATGTGCATGGATATGCATAGAATCTCCTGCACCTGTGCACAGCTTTATATTTTTCAAAGCAGTGTCACATCCACTATTTCATTTCTGTATCCCAATCACCCTCACTCAAAGGCAGATATAACAAGACTCATTCCATCCGACAAAAGAGATTGAGAGAAAGGGGAAAGATGTGACCTTCCTGGATTCACCTAGTAAGTCAACACCCTGGGGTTGAAACCCAAGCCCCCAGGGACCCCGATCTGTGACCCCCCTCATGAAAGTAAGCTTACTTTTAGGAAAACCACACGGGCACAGTGACAAGGACTTCTTAAACATTGTATGGAAACATAAAGAACAAAATACAATTAGTAAGAATAAGAGATAAATAAGGTACCTTAGCAGGGTCTGAAGAAAAGAAACAAAGCAGCTGTTATCCAGCAGTTAATGATGTGAGAAATAAGCAATATTCTCTGCACAGCTTTGTTCTATAACAAGGGTTACCAGTACATTCATACAGGTACGATGGCTAGAAAAAGCATATTAGGTAACATCAGATGTGGAGAACTTGACTGGCCAGTGTGTGACTCTACTGCTATACAACTTCATTAGTATAAATAAGACTCTCAATACCAGGATGCCAAAGTAAAAAGCAAACTTTGGTTCCTGTTGTAAAATGCCTGATATGTAAAATTTTAATATACTTAAGGAAATTCAAGTACACTATCAACTATTGACAGGTACTTATGTCTGTAAAAGGATAAGCAAAAGACATTAGCCTAAATAAATAAACAGATATAACAGCATGTATGCTGGCCTCTAATGAATTAATTCCCTAATTGGCCTTCCCTGAATCCCACAGCAGTCTCCATTAGATCTTCATCTATAATCCATATGTCAATAACAGGATGCTTCTATATCTAGGTCTGTGGGCCAGCCATTTAGCTGGCCTTAGGAAATAAGAATAAAAAGTGGGCAAGTTGAAGTTCAGAGAAAACAAAAGCCACGTTGCTGCACAAATAGTATGTTCCACAATGTAGGCCCAGAGCCTGGTACAGTTCTTTGGTCAGCAAACATTGGTTTGAGTGAATATACTTCTCTGGTGTTAAAGGATACAGAATGTGGGTGCCTGGAAGGTGTCTGGGGCGCTCAGTTGGTTAAGCACCCGACTTTGGCTCAGGTCATGATCTCACAGTTTGTGAGTGGAGTCCTGCATCAGGCTCTGTACTGACAGCTCAGAGTCTGGAGCCTGCTTTGGATTCTGTGTCTCTCTCTTTCTCTCCCCCTCCCTCTCTTGCTCTCTCTCAAAATAAAAATAAACATTAAAAATTTTTTAAAAAAGGATACAGAAAGAAAGAACAGAAAGGCCTTACGAAAACTCTGGAATTAGTTACTTAGCTACTTATGTAGGATTAAAAAGTAGTTTATCATTTAAGTTTATTTTTATTTTATTTTTCTCAACATTTATTTTTCTTAACATTTTTGAGACACAGAGACAGAGCATGAGCAGGAAAGGGGCAGAAAGAGAGGGCGACACTGAATCCGAAACAGGCTCCAGGGTCAGAGCTGTCAGCACAGAGCCTGATGTGGGGCCCAAAGCCACAAACCATGAGATTATTACCTGAGTCGAAGTCAGACACTTAATCAACTGAGCCACCCAGGTGCCCCTATCATTTGGGTTTAAAAAACTGGCTGCGGTGATTTGTTAGACACCTATCCCTTTAGGGAGGCTATATGCATAGCACTGTGCCCACATACGTTGCTAAAATCGACATTTGAGAATTTTGATCCTGAAGATTCTGTAGTCCAGGGGGTCCTAAGCTTGAGTGTGTACCAGAATCACCTGGAAGGACTGGTTAAACACAAACTTCTGAGCCCCATCTCCAAAGTTCTAATTAACTAGGTCTGGGTTGGGGCCTGAGAATCTTCACAGTACCAAGTTCCTGGGTGATGCTGATGTTGCTAGTCTGTGACCCCAGTTTGAAAACCACTGCTCTATCCAACACCCTCATTTTAGAGAAGCAGAACCCCAGGCCTAGAGAAGGGAAATAACTTGCTCTCAGGACCAGTCTTCAATGGCTCATTTCCTACTGACTGATGGATCCTTTTTGTTATGCACTGAATGGCAACTTACTTGGAAATAGGGTCACTGCAGATGTAATTGGTTAAGACGGGGTCATTAAGGGGCACCTTGGTGCCTCAGTCGGTTTAGCATCTGACTTCAGCTCAGGTCATGATCTGGAGGTTCGAGAGTTTGAGCCCCATGTCAGGCTCTGTGCTGACAGCTCAGAGCCTGGAGCCTGCTTCAGATTCTATATCTCCTTCTCTCTCTCTGCCCCACCCCTCCTCGTACCCTGTGTGTGTGTGTCTCTCTCTCAAAACATAAACATTAAATTTTTTTTTAAAAAAGATGAGGTCATTAAGGTAGGCCCTAAGCCAACATGACAGGGGTCCTTATAAAAAGAAAGAATTTGGAAACAGATACTCAGGGAGAATGCCACGTGAATGTGAGGACTGAGACGGGGGTGATGTATCCATCTATCTACAAATCAAAGAAGGCCAAAGATGGTCGACCGGCAAACCACCATAAGCCAGGGGAAAGCCAAGGACCACATTCTCCCTCACAGTCACCTAAGGGAACTTCGTTGTGAAGCAGCCCAGGATGCTGTCTTGGACTTCCAAGGAGAATTCTCTACACCCGCCCCTCAACTGACAACCAGATGTTCTCTTGTCCTTCAAAGTCTGGGTCCAGGACTTAGCTCCAACAGGGGTGTGTACAGCACAACAACCTCCCATTAAAGCAATGAGGCAATAGGTCTCAGGGACCTTCCAACATGTTCACATTCTGACCTGGTATTTCTACTTCTAGGGCTTCAAACTAAACAAACTAAGATCCATGCAGAAGGAATACAGGTACCTGTATACAGGTACAGGACTGAATAATTGTGAAACAAAATGAAACATACCTTGCTATAAGGATATTATGTAGTCATTAAAAGACTTTTCATTAGGAGTATATAATTATATGGAAAATGCACATGCTATAAAATCAAGAGAAAGGCAGGATATAAAATACTCTATATTAAAAAAGTGGAAAGAAATACATCAAAATATTAAGAGTTTTTAATTTGGGGACTGGCAAGACTATATGAACTATTTTTCTTCTCTCTGCTTTTTCTTTAAAAAGCATCTATTATTTCCATAATAGAGAAGTATCTTGGGGATGGGGGTGGGGGGTCAAGTTCCTAAAATCCACACCTTGCCTTTGTTCATCTTGGGATGAACTGTTCCTTGCCATCTTCATACAATGTCACCAAAAATCTGCCAAAGGTTTGACAAATTTGCCCCCACATAGAGGAAGGGCCTTTTCAATTTGGAAAGCAGATTTATCACAGAAAATCTGATTACAACCAGTTTCTTCCCCCACTACAGAAACCTCCGGTTATAAGGACTCTGAAATTCTGCACATAAGGTTTTCTCTCTTTTCTGTTCCTGGTGCCTGAGGTGGGTTTCTGCCTTCAAATCTTTCTAAGCGTTTCTTCCACGAAGAACAATACCCACATTTATCATCCTTTGTCTCTTCAGCTTTCTTTTCCCTAACCAAGTTTTATACCCTTTTTATTTTTTTTAAACACCAGTGCCTAAAATTCTTCCTTTTGTATATTGTGCAAAATTCACTAGCTAGAGAGTTGTTGGAGTTAAAACATGTCTTCTTTTAAACATAATGATCCATAGGGAATTCACAGTGATCAGACACCCACACCTTAGTATGGATTACCTCTAGGGCTCTGCTTTCTTCCTAATATCCAGCTGAGACTATTAAACTGAGGAACTCAAGTTTTGAACATACATGAATGAAGGTGACTTTGTAGCACATGGGCATGTCATGAAGAGAGGGCACTGTCCAGGATAGGCATGATGTATGAAAACTAGAGCAGCCAGGGACAGGAAGGGGAGAAAATGGGGATGGGAACCTAGCAAAGGCAAAGGAAATCTTTGTCAGGGTTCTGCTGTGTGGTCCCCTGGAGGGGCCTTAATCCACTCATTTATTTATTGATTTTGCAAAGGGAGAATTTCTGTGGTAGCTTTTAAGTAATACTCAAAGCAAACAGAAGCACCAAAAATTTTTTTATATTACCTGACTAACATACTCTTAAGCAGGCAGGGTCTTGGGTTTCCTCTGACACTGAATATTGATCATTAACAAGTTGTACATGATGACATACTAGTCATTTCATGTGTAGAAGCAAGCATTTATTTATTATACATATGTGTATGTTGTGTGTGTGTATTCATACACACCAGCCCCTTGAACTATATGGCTTTGAACTGAGAGGGCCCACTTAGATGTGGATTCTTTACTCACCATAGTACAGTGCTAAAACTGTATTTTCTCCTCCTTATGGTGTTCTTAATATTTTCTCTAACTTACCTTATTGTAAGAATATAGCATATTACACATATACAAAATATGGATTAATCAACCATGTATGTTATTTTTAAGGCTTCCAGTCAAAGAAGAGAGTCAAAGTTATATGGGGCTTTTGGACTTCATGGGGAGTTGGTGACTCTAACCCCCACACTGTTCAAGGGTCAGCAGTATATGCATGCATGCATTTTTGTGTGTGAAACAAGCTTTCATAATTACTTAATTATGAGTTCTTGACCTGGTAAGGAACTCAGAGAGGTAGCAAACTCCTTCCAATTACATGCAATAATGTGCATGTGTGTGCGCCAATTTCTGGGTGGAGGGTCCACAGCTTTGACCACATTCTCAGAGGGCACAAGTTACCATGTTAGGGACAGACATTCTGATGAAAATATGTGCTGTGCCAGGCTCCAAGCTTTCATGTGCACACCACCAGCTTCTTGCACAGGAGGTACCCCACATCAAAAAAAAAAAAAAAGAGGAAATCTAGGAATGTGCTGGCCAACGTATAGCTCTCTTCTCACACAGGCTGAGGCTACAGCAGGCAGGGACTGGCTCTCTGTAATCCAGCAAGTTCCTTCAGGAAGAGTGGGGAAGTGGAGTGGGGAGGGACATTTAACTGGGTTTTCTCGAATACCCTTTGATCCCAAGGAAGCAAACCAGCTCCCAGTGTTCTGATTTTCCACTTATTCTTTGAAGCAGATCCATTTTCCATTTTCTCTCCAAATCTGCTGCCCGTTATACCATCCAATGGCTATCCACTTCCCTCCTGTTTCTTGACTAGGACGTTTTCCTTCCCACAACTTGTTATCAAAAAATGGTTTAAAAAACTCAAGCTCTACATTTATTAGAGAAATTGAGTAAACTTCTTAGCCACTACTTTTTGGGGACATTCTCGGCCTATCTTTAGGGGAGGATAGCAATCATTGATGTATATAAACAGTAAGCCCAAACATAAAGCCTACAATGATATATTCACTCTTATGACTTTTCCAAGGCAGAAATATGAGTGAATACATTTTATAAGCTTCTAATTATTATATACACCAGAATATCCCATTCCCAAACCATCCTAGTTAAGAACTACGTACCTAGTTAAAGACCCATTCAATTTCAGCCTAATTTAAAATTTGCTCCCAGCAAGGTAAGGTATGGCCAAAGGAACCTGGAAATGCCATGGGCAGGAAACCAAGGTGTCCCTTACACAGCCTTTGAGACCGCTGCCCACCCACCTGTGCCCTCCTACTTCCCTGCCTCTCCCCTCTGTGCCTCAGCAGCAGCTGCAGCCCTGCAAATACACTGCTATCACTAACACTGTGGCTGCCTACAGTTTTCAGTTTATAAACCTGTAACTCGGATACCATCTCCTTTCTGCCCTCTGCACAAGCCCATAAACATCCCCAGCTCTGGCTCATGACGGGTTCTTTCCTCTAATGGAAGCTCCCTCCTGGATATCCCAAAAGAGAAAGATGTGTCTGGTAAGTGGGAGAGGTCAAACCTGAGCACAGCTATTTATTACATATACTGCGACCAGATGGATCTAACTCATCCATCAAAGCCCTCGTCATCCTCATCACATTAGCTTCTTATAAAAGCCTCCTGCTCTTTCCCCTCACAGTCCAGCCCCGCCGCTTCTCTCCTCCTCTCTCTGTCTCCCTCTCGCTCTCTCCCTCTCATGCACTTTCAGGAAAATGAACCCTCTCTAACCCCATTGCTGTTCTCCTTAAATCATGGCTACCCATCACTCCGTGGCTATTTTTAAACTTTACTTTTATCAATACTCATCCTGTAGCTCAGGGAGATATTAAAACTGTACTGGGGCAAGGAAGGGCGTTTCTGACACTTGCTCCCTCATTCATCAGTTCCTCATAGGCCCGTTGGTGACAATGAAAAGATTTCACAATACCGCGCAGCAGAAACTCATTCTCCTGCTCATCCATCATGCTCAACCTAGCAGCAGTTCTACTGACCTAATCTGCAATGCCTCGGTACTCACTGGAGATTTCTTAAAGGCACCCTTCATTGTTGTCCGTAACAAAGAACAGGTCTGGGCCATTCGATAAGGAGGCTAAATGGTGCAAGGATTAATGAAATATTCCTGCGTCTCCCACAGTCCTGGGTTCAAAGGCTGCGTGGTGGGTGTAGCCAACTATCCTCTCGCGGACTGAACTCAGCAGGGCCCACCCATGGCTCAGCTACATGTGCTCAAAATACAAAGAACACCGCTTGGGGCACAAAAGAAAGAAGGGTCCCAAACTGCAGGCTCTGTCACCCATCCATGTCTTCATTCATTCACTGATGGTGTTCTTTCATTTAGCAAACAGTTTTTAAGCACCTATTATGCGCCAAGTTCTAGCATCAACATTGGTGTCATAAAGGTGAGTAAAAATGCATAAATGCTGGCTGCAAGGAACTCATTGCTTAGTGGAAGAGAAGGCAAAAACAGCAAAGGTTCAATGGTAGCAGTTAGGGCAGACTGCTAACGGCCCCGTGGCATGCTTTCTCCCTTCATTATTTCAGTTACAGTATTCCCTTTGAATTGTAGCAGGGTATGTGGCAGCCCAGCTAGAGACTACATCTCCCAGTTACCCTCCAGCTCAGTGGTGTCCTGTGAGTAAGACAAAGCTAATGGAATATTGGCCAAGGGTTACGTGCAAAGTTGACGTCACGCCTGAAAAAAGAAACGGGCTATGCTTCATGCTGCCTTCCCTCTTCCCATTCAATGGAAGAAATATATGTTGCTGGTGAGCCAGATTCGGCCATGAAGACCAGGACAAGCAGCTAAGGAACAGCAGAGCAACCAGGAAGGAGGAGCCTAAGTGCCTGAATGACCCCAGGAAGCACAAAGACTGCTGGGATCAGATGACCCTGAACTGGCTATGGCAGTGACCCAAACCCTGGTGGCAGGTCTAGACGAGTGTGAAGAAATGGGATTCAGACACCCAATTTCCATGTTGACCTTCAGAGGCCTCTGAATGAAGCCCAGAGAAAAAAGGGGCTGCCCTAAAGGTCCCTATGTGTTTTGCAGCTGACATCAGCCCATAAATGCCCAGAATGAGGACAAATGACAGGCAATCCCGAGACCCCAACAGACAAACACAATAAGCAGTCCTGATTGATTTAAGTTCACAGACCATTTCCCCCTAACCCTCCAGGTTGTTCCTTGTTAACCAAAACAAACCCTCTCTAGAATGTTCTTAACAGTCCACACTGTTCATGCAGTTAGCTACTCACACATTCTTTCAACTGTCCCCATTTCAGGCCTCAGTCCTGTCTCTGGAATAAAAATGTAAGCTCCCCAAGGGTAAGAATCACATCTTTAGCTTCTCTCTCATACAGAGCTCAGCAAGCCACAGGCTCTCAAAAAAATATGAGCCAACTTAGAAATAGGACACCAAAGAAATGCAATAAGGGAGACTGGGCAAATTTTGTGAAAGCAGAACACTAGTGTGACAAAGAACATCTGAGGTACTCTGGTTTAGCGTTCCCATTACACACATGTAGAAAGAGAGAACTCCAAGACAGTTAAGTCCTGAGACCAAGGCCTCACAACTAGCTAATGGCAAAAGTGCTACAAAAATACGGTCTCCTGTGTTCTTTCTGTGATAGCAGCATACCAATTTGGGTCAGAAACAAAAGCAAAGCCCTGTTATAAATACCAAAGGCACCTACTCTCACTTCCTTTGGTCCAGCCCAACACTTCAACCCATTCCTGTCTGGTAGCAAATTCCAGTTGAGAGCCCAGGGGCAGGTGGTTGAGAGCAGCAGAGTCCTGTGCAGACAGCTGTGGAGTGTAAAGGCTGAGGTGCACAATTAGCTTAATTTTAATATACTTCAGGCTCTTGACCCTCTTTCCTCAATTCCAATTGAGAGGCAATTTAGCAACTTTAAACCTTATAAGGCACCAATTTCTCCAGCCAATCACAAAGCCAAAATTCCAATTTCTACTTATCCAAGTATCCCTATAAGATAACTAATGTGTAATATGCAAAAATGTTTTATTTAAAACTAATTGAAACTAGTATGTCATTGATTTTAATATTCCATGATTTCATGTACCACTAAGAAAAACAATGCTATTAAACTGAAACATAATGCTTTCTAGTCATTTTGAGTTTTTATTTTATACTTATTAAAATAGTTCTTTCTGACTAATTTAGACATTTTTATCACTCATGTATGTATGCATACATGAAATATATGGCATAAGGTATTCTAAAAACTGACTCTTTGGAAGCAACTTTCAACTCAGAGTGGATCAATGCTTGTGTTTTCCATGCAAAATACCATCTTGTCTCTCAGTCAAGAGTATAGCTGAAGCAGCCACCAACATGCATTCTGCAAGTTTTGATACTGATAAGGTCCCAATCTTACCAGGAAATGCCAACAGAAGGTTTTCAGACAACACTCAGAGTTCTAGGCTTCCCTCAGATGTTCTGTCAGTAGTTTGTTGATTAAAACCATAGCGGTTATAGCTCAAAGGAGTCGCCAAGATAGTCACCAATGCTGGCTCAGCTTTGGTAGAGACAAATATGCCATGACAGACCCTGGCCATAGATTTCTTTCTTAAGATGCTATAACATGGCAAGATTTATCCCCATGTCAGAGATTCTAAAGTGTAAAAAAACATACGTCTTAACATGAAATTCAGTGTTACGTTAGGTGGGCATTTATTGCATTATCTTCCAGAACTGCATTCCCTTCTTTTGGGGGCTGCCCATGAGGTTGTGACAGGGGTCTGCCTATCACAGGAGGGTAGAGCTTGCCTCCCATGCACAGAAGTGGATGCAGAACCCCAATCCTAGAACTGTATTCACCTGCCCACCCCAACCTCAGACACCCAGGGTATCTGTCACAAGGCCAAAATCAAGGTGTCATTCAGGGTGGACTATTACCCAGAGATTCCAAGTGAAAAAATCAACTTCCAAGTTCTTTCAGGTTATTGGCAAAATCAAGATCCTTGTAGTTATAGATCTGAGGTCTCTGATTCTTTCCTGCCTGCTGGGACACACTTTCTGCTTCTCCAAGCTGCTGGGATACCTTCTCACAGGGATCCTCCATCATCAAGTCAGCATGTCAAATCCCTCTCCTGCTTCAAATATCTGTGGCATCCTCTTCTTCCACCAGTTAAGACAGTTCTGTGCTTTTGTGGACTATATGATTAGATTGGGCCCACCTGGATAGTCCCTGATTTTAAACATCACTTTTAAGATAATCCTCACTTTTTTTCAATGTTTGTTTATTTTTGAGAGAGAGAGAATGAATGATCAGGAGAGGGGCAGAGGGAGAGGGAGATGCAGAATCTGAATAGGCTCCAGGCTCTGAGCTGCCAGCACAGAGCCTGATGTGCGGCTCAAACCAACAAACTGTGAGATCATGACCTGAGTGAAAGTCAGACACTCAACTGACTGAGCCATTCAGGTACCCTGAATAATTCTCCTTTTTAAAGGTGTGCATTACACTATAACACAATTTTGGCAGTGATGGTACATTCACAATTCTCAGAACTAGAGGACACAGAATTGGGGAGGGGGCATTTTTAAAATTTTGCCTACTACACCAGCCCTCTGGCAAATATGGGAGTGACCTAAGTAGTCTTCCAATAAAATCCTTTATTCTCTTAAACTAGGCCAAGTTGGATTTCTGAGCCCTAATACACTATTAAATTAAGTAGAGCTAAAGACTAATGATATCAAGAATGACCTGACTCATTTTGACCAATGGGTAGCAGATAGCACTGTTCTTAAATTAATCTAAATAAAGCTAATTCCAATTCCATTTGGGAACATAGGCCCTTCAGGAACTAGATTAACAACAGTGAAAATGTAGGAAGATTACAGCAGTGCCTCAAGCATTTCAACAGGAAATGAGATGCTGCTTACCCTTCTTCCTACAAGACTGACAGAGATAAGAGCCCAGAGCCCCTAAAAGACAATTTCCTTAAAAAAAAAAAAAAAAAAATCCAAGATCTATGTTTTAAACCCCACACAGAATGAGAAAAGGAACCTTCCATGCCTTTTGTCCTAATTAATAACTTCAGGGTATTTGGCTCAGAATATCTTAATTGGATTGCTATAAAATAATCTTGTTCTGCAATGTGATACACTTAGTGAGGACTCCACTCACCCAAGTATCCCTTGCTCACCTTGTCTAGCCAAAATGGCTCCAATATTCTTTGCAATGAGTGATGAGAGAGATAGACAGACAGACAGACAAAGACAGAGAGAGGAAAAGATGAGAGAGGGAAAAGGAGAGAATGCAAACGTATCTGAAGAAAACCATTTCAAAATTTTTCTTCAACATTTATCTCCAAAATGGCCCATTTGATTCATGAACATCTCTAATGTATATCATCAGTGACTGAAGGAGTTTTTTTATATGATTTTTGACAATTTAACAAGTCCTCCTGACAAATTAAATGGTTGTGTTGACAACTTAACTGTACTGCCAATCAATATTTTCAATTACTTTCATTGTCATTCAGAAAAAATACAACACGAGGTCACATAGTGGTAAAACCAAGGGAAAAAAAATAAAACGAGGAGCGACTGGTGGGGTGGGGGCCGAGGAGTAGGGAAGAAGCAAACTTTAAGGCACAACACATCATCATCCGCTCTGGGCCTAGGGGGCCCCGGGGTTCTGAGACATGTCTGGAAAATGGCACTTCCCTTGGGGTGACTCTCTCAGACTCTACAATGGAGATTTTTCCCTTCCTACAAGCTATTTAAAAGTCATTAGATTTGAGCCATGGACACACAGCATTTTATTAAAAAGCCCTCCTTTCAGGCATTTGCCAAGCCGCCACCACCACGTCCTCAGTCCACCAGAAAGGCCCTCCAGGACCCACAGGTACTGTTTCACAGCCTTTCCAGGGGTCGATTGGTCAGTCTGAAAAATTCAAGTCTGAGAACGCCAAGGCAGAGGTCAACCTTCTTAAGCTTTTCAAAGGGGTAGCAGCAAATCAATATTTTCAAATGTGTATTTATCATGCGGGAAGAGAGGTTACCCACGGAGAGCAGAACAAACACAGAAATATTCCAGTTTTTTACTGTCCAGAGAGTAAAAATGGAAAAAGATGATCTGGGGGTTAAAGGCAGATTTCAAAAATGATTTTTTTTTAATGATTGCTCAGAGTAAAGAATTTAAAAGGGATTATTCAGGGAGAGGCACCAGCCCTCCAGCCAAGGAGAATGCTGTAGCAGTGTCCCAGGTCCTTGGGACTTCTGCCCACTCCATCGCTGGCAGTTGTTGCCTGACCATAAGAACACAAAGCCCTCTCTCTTCAGATCTGCCCCCTGAGCAGCTGCCCATGCTGTTCTTCCCCTGCCCCAGGCTGTCCTCCCTCCTCCTTGGGCCCTGAGACTCACCTCCTCCAGACAGTTTTCTTGGACTGCGCCTTCCCAGCTCTCCTGGTACTTATGGTCTGCACCCTCCCATGCCCATTTAGCTCTGAATCATTTAGTGTCTTGTATTAATATCTAAATGTTTCACATACTAAGCACTTTAGAAATATTTACTTAATCTCCTTAGTGAATTGTAAGTACCCTTGGGAAAGGACAATGTCAGCCTTCTCAGGACTCTCACCATAACTGATGTGAGGGTGGCAGGAAAGTCACTGCCAATGCTAATGCCAGATGATGGGTAGCAGCTGCCAGGAATGACATGTTGAGCCAGATTCACAGAGGATATGAGGCCTCACTGAGGGAGACTACTGTGGGAGAGCAGGTTGTGTCCGTGTCAGGCCTGGAATCAGGGAGTGGTGTCCCCTATTTCTGGACAAAACACTGATGTATGTACAGAGGGTTTTCGATAAATAACTTGAAGAATTAAGTCATTACCAGGCATTAGCACTCAACAATTCAGGAACTGTTAGTCCATCACCTAACTGTGACTGAGCAATCACTGTGTGCAAGGGGCAGTATCAGATGGTAGAGAGGCACAGTACAGGAAGACACGTCCAGGCCCCTCAAGGGGCTCACCAGCTAGTGAGCATCAGAGACCAGAGAACAGTATTATTAGTAATACTATAGCAACTGGTCCCCAAGGAGGACTTCATTTCAATTTGGAGGAAGAGGAAACGCTTCCCAGGAGTGAAGGCTGGCATTGGTACTGGCCCCTGAACAGTAAGAGAATTTAATAAGCAGGGATGAGAGGAACGAACATCTCAGGAGAACAAACACAGAACACTGGCTTAGCCCTCAAAGATGATAGAGTCTAGAAGGAAAGAGGCAGCAAGTATGAACAAGGTAGGAAGTGAAAGAGATCAATAGTCAATTGCTGCCAGGGCTCTGTGGCCAGATCCGTGTCTTAGAAAGGACAGCATCATATCAATGAATAGGATGTGTTCGAGGGAAGGGAAGCTGTAGGCACAAACTAGTTGTGGTGCCATTACAAAAGTGGAGAGAGGAACAGGTGAGGGCCTTGGCCAGGGCAGTGGCTAAAGAGAGCGAAAGTAAGGGGACACCTGTGACAACACTGTTGGCAAAGGGTTATTAGTGCCTGGTGACTAGGCAGACTTGAAGACTGATGAAGGGAAGAAAGGTGATAAGCCCAAACCCTCAAAGGCTATGATCACCCACAACACACAGCCAAACAGGAAGGACAGCCTCTGGATCCTCTTAGGAATCTTAGCGTCTTAGCAAGGGCCTAGATTCCTACCTCTAGAAGCTATGATGACTCAGGAGATCTTTTCCCACAAAACTGAAGGACTTAGTTCTCTATGCTTTTTTTTTTTTTTTTTTTTTTTTTACAAATAGTTTATTGTCAAATTGGTTTCCATACAACACCCAGTGCTCATCCCCACAAGTGCCCTCCTCCCTGACCATCTCCCCCTCCCCCCAACAGCCATCAGTCCTCAGTTTGTTCTCAGTATTCAAGAATCTCTCATGGTTTGCCTCTCTCCCTCTCCCCCACCATTTCCCCCCTTCTTCTCCCTCATGGTCCTCAGTTAAGTTTCTCCTAGTCCTCCTATACGTGCAAACATATGATATTTGTCCTTCTCTGCCTTATTTTGCTCAGCATAACACCCTCAAGGTCCATCCATGTTGCTACACATGGCCAGATTTTATTGTTTCTCATTGCCATGTAATATTCCATNTTTTTTTTTTTTTTTTTTTTTTTTTTTTTTTTTTTTTTTTTTTTTTTTTTTTTTTTTTTTTTTTTTAGTTCTCTAGGCTTTAAGAAGAGTATTCCTGTTACCAAGAAAACATTGTAAGACCAATATATGACAGACTTGACAATATCCAGGTATCTTGGGACAGGTGAAGAAGAACTCTCCAAAAAGGACAGGAAAAGGGAGGTAAATGGATATACTTCAGCACTCAGCACCTACACATCAGAATACACAGTTCCTCAGAAAGCAAGCTTCTCTGCAGTATTCTCTGAATACTGACACATTCAGAGCCCATTACATCATTAAGGTATGTCATCTCAAGCTTCAAATTCCGGAGTCCAAAGGGGAGACTCATAACACTGAAGCTTTTGAGAGGCTGTTGTTATAAAGTCTGAAGAGGATGGGCTATAGGCTAACTCTAGTCCATTCTCTATACTGTTTTCCCAACTTACACCCCACAGCCTTCCCCTGCCCCTTTCCATCAGAAAAACTGGGTGAGCTCACCACCTTCCCAAGTCCAGAACCTGCCCACTGCTCTGTGAGGCACAATTCTGTCCTCTGGGACTCTCTGAGCTTGTTTCAACCCTTTAGGACTTTTGCTGAGAAGCCCTCAAGGTTCAAACATTACAAAATTTTGTCGAACCAATCACTTGATTGCACAGTGTGATGAAAAATTGACAAGCTACATAACAGAGGCCCCGATTTATGTGTTCTCAGGAGAGGTGCCTAACAAAACAATGTCCCACTGATCATCAACCTCTTTACCAAGTGGCCGGCTGCCTCTGGTGTTGCTAGACACTCCCCCTAAACACACACACCTTTCCCCTACTGGCTTTTCTTTGTAGAATGAACAAATATTCCCTCAATCCTCACCCTAATACCACACTAGCAATTTTTTTAAAAAAGCAGAATTTGGTGCATTTCCATCAAGACATGTGCATGCGTGCGTGCATGCACGCAGGCACGTGCACACACACCCACTTTGAATAAACAAAAACAAAAAAAGGAGATGAAGGAGAAAGAAGAAAAAGAAGCCTGGAACTGAAGCTTCTGTAGGGAAAAGCAGGGTTCTCACAACCAGCCCTATGCTTGTGTTACTGAAAAACCAATGGATTTGGCTCAGTTCTGTTAACCATCAGCAATTATCTTCCTGTCAAAGCTAAAGGTAACAAATTTCCCCATATCCAGCAAGGCTATATCACCAACCGGACACCAACATCATTTGACGGCAAGTAAATCACCACAGCAGCCATGGGCCCTGACAGACAAATGCTCTGTCTCAGAAAATCCAGGCCTATCACTCAGAAGGGGAAAAAGGTTCTCTCAGCTGGTCTCGCAGAGAAGAGATTAAACGTTGCAGATTCGGTAAGTAAGTACAGTAGAAAGCAAATCCTAAGTATAAGAATTATTAATGGACTTTACACCAGTCTTTTTAATCTGTTGCAAACATATGCTCATCTGTTTTACCTTCTTTCCTGATGGACATAACAGGCAGCAACAGTACATTATTCCAACCTTAATCAGAGCCAACAGTGCAAGAACAATGTCCTGCTACCTATCAAATGGGGACTACTTTAGCAAGAGCTGTTCTTTCATAATGAAGACTGTGTAATAAAAGATACCACTAATATGTCCTGTCCTTACACTTAACAATAACATTCATTTCATGATATGCTCCATAATGAGGATATCAGTTCTTAGCCTACTCAGGAACAAAGTACTGCATTATCACAAGGCAATTGGAAACTGGCTGGAATTCCCCGATAATCTACGGATGGAAGCAGCTTTTCCCCCACAAAGGATACAGAGTGCTAGTGTCAGACTCCAAGAATCATTTTACCATTTGATTAAAGCCACCTTGGACCCTCATAATCACCAAGCGTTAAATGCGGGACTGAAACATGTAACATTACGCAAACACCACCAGGGAAATCTCCACTAGATTATACAGTAAATGTATGAGCATCTACAAAGAAGCTTGTTTTAGTCACCAGTTTATTTCACTCAAGGCCCTGCTATGAACCCAGAGTTCAAGTAGCACGAGTGGGGGGGTCCCAAACAAATCACTGTCTTTAATAAAAATGAAATCTACCTGAAAGGATAAACTTTATCCACAGAACTCAATCATCTAGCAAGAACCAGCTATCAGGCTCAAATTAGACATACAGAAAAGGGGAGAGATTTATGAATGGACAAATGGCACTGTGCTGAGTCAAAGGCGACATTACTGGCCTAGCAGCCCAGTACCATGAGGTGTGAGTATGTGCGTGTTTAAAAATAGCTATTTATTGAGGCCTCACTGCATGCCAAGCACTGGCCAAGTACTCTCACATATTATGTCACTTAATTTGCACAAATCATGATGAAAATCCTTTAATATTATGTTAAAGATGAGAAAACTAAAAACCAGAGAACTTAAGACCCTCAATCCAAGGTCACACAGCTAAAAAGTTGTGCTTCCAAGACTCAGTATCAGGCTCATCAGCATCAAAAGTCACTTTACTTTTCAGTGTACCACAGCAGTCAGTGACCACACACAGCCTCATCTGGAACACTATTGTTGGGGTGGCTTCATGGAGAGAGGCTTGCCAACTGGACTGGGGAAAGATGCAAACTCAAAAGCCTACAAAGTCTTCTGACCTGTGATGTGAGCTCATCAACATCATGCTATGGTCACCCAGAAAAACCTACTCTCTAAATAAATAATCATCCAGAGAAAAAGGCTAGGTGAGCTGAATTTCTTAAATGTATAGGTATTATTGGTCAAATTCTACGGATTATATTGAACCATATTAAACTGACATTTTTATAGGTAAAAATTGGTCCAATATTTGCAATTTCACATTATTCAGAATTAAGGGCAGGAAATTGGGGATGGGCAAGTCATCTACCTTGAATGGGAAGGATTTTTACACTAGCGAATATATTATTCTTTAATTTCACACCAAAGTTAAAATGCTATAGTGAGGTAAAGAAGAGTACTGGACTGGTGGGGAGGGATTTAGAAAACTGATTTCCAGGTCTGTCTTTGACAAACAGCTATATGGCTTCAAGTGGCTTGCCTTCTCCTCTCTATGTGGCATGAAGATGTTGAACCTTAAGTTCTAAAAAGTTTCTTCCAGTTCCAAAATGTTACCATGCTAGTGCCCTATGGCTGACACAAGATGTTCTCCTGAGAAAGGATATTCGGAAAAGGAGAGTGACAGAGAACCTAAGGGAATAAGAAGCCTGAAGTAGGAAGAAGGGAACTACAATAGAAGATGAAAAAAGCCCAGGAAAAAGAAATTGGAACTTAACAACAAAGTTATTAATGTTATTAACTTGAAAAGGACCAGATTTGGTAGCCCAAATACCTAATGTTTCTACTTGCCTACTTACTGAGTACCCAAAGCTCAATAAGAAATTGAATGGGCAGTCTGAACATTTTTCTCATCATATTCTTCTAAGAGGTTCAGAGACCTTTAACACACCCACAAATCAAATGCCAGCAGCCAAATGAATCTGGCATTCTCCTTTTCAGGATTTATGGCTGATGTACCAATTCCTTGTCTGGCCCTAAATCTGCTATTTATGAAGGGAGTACCCAAAGGCCCCAAGTACAGCTACATGCTCCACATCTACCTGCACAGGGGCACGATCACATTTGGTGACAGGACAGATTTCAGAAAAAAAAAGTTTTCCAGCATGACAGTGCTTTGGATTAGAACATCAAACAGCTCACAAGGGCCTCACAGTAAATTGCCAACTTAAATATAAGAATGATCTGAGGAGAGCTGGAATCAGCCCACCGGTGTGCCAGTTCTCACTGTGCCAAAAAGCACAGTGGACCAAGTGGAAGAGAAGAAAGCAGACTGGTAATCACCTGCCATGGAGTCCCCTTCAACATTGGGCTTTATTTCTTCTCCACATTCTGCCAATGTTATTCTCTGATATCTCCCACGGAAACTCTACCCAGTGTCCTAACACTTGAGAAGTAATCTATTCTAGCAGGTAGATAAAGAGACATTAATTTGTCCTAACAGACAAAGTACTTAGCTGAGAGTCAGAAACCTTAGGTCTAGTTCAAAATCTCAAAACTGGGCCATATCAAGCCATACTTTATCCATAGGGATGACTGGGTTTTGAGGGGTAGTTGCCTCTAATAAATAATAAAGAGATATCACATTAAAAATTTCTGGATTCTCTTAAACAATAAGATCTGAAGTTCACCTTCCAGTAATGACAAAGTAGGTTATATTGGACTAACCCTCCCATAAATAATAGTGATGAATTTTGGAGAAAATATTTTTAAAGAACTAGCATGTTAATGCACTGGAAAGCAACCCAAAGCAGGCAGAAACTGGATGGAAGTCACTTCTTCGCAGAAGTGCACAAGGTGGAGTAGCTAAACCATAAGCAGAAAGTCATACCCTCATTGGCTAGACAACTCAGAGAATTAATTTTACTACAGACAGAGCAGTTGAAAAATGACAGAAGAGACCTCAGGAAGGAGGGTACAAAGAATGAGGTTCCCAAATCTGAAAATAACGCATGACCAGATCCTTGAGTGACCTTGAAGTACATAATTTCTGGGAAAATCACAAGAATCTGAGTGAAAAATAACAATTAGAAATCTGAAAGAACTGAGAAGTGGTCTCAGCAACTGCTACCATAGGGGAGACACAATTTGTAATTTGTATCCATTTCTTATAAATAACAAACTATAGTCTATTGATATATATGATATATACCCACAATGTCTAGGATACAATAATAAATTACTAGACATGCTAAGAAATCCAAAATCGTGACCAAGATTCAAGATTTTTTTTTAATGTTTTACTTATTTTTGAGAGAGAGAAAGACAGCATGAGCAGGGGAGGGTCAGAGAGAGAGGGAGACACAGAATCCAAAGACAGGCTCCAGGCTCTGAGCTGTCAGCACAGAACCCTATGTTGGGCTTGAACCCATGAACTGTGAGATCATGACCTGAGCCAAAGCTGGATGCTCAACCGACTGAGCCACCCAAGCGTCCCCCAAGACTTTTAAAAAAGTCAACAGACCCTAAGCCAAATATGACTCAGATTGGGGAATACACAAGTTCTTTAAAGGAGGTGTATTAGGAGCACACGGGTGGCTTAGTTGATTAAGCATCCAACTTTGGATTTAGATTCAGGTCATGATCTCATGGCTTTTGAGATCAAACTCCGTGTCAGGCTCTGTGCTCACAGCATGGAGCCTGCTGGGATTTACTCCCTCCCTCCCTCCCTCTCTTTCTCTCTCTGCCTCTCCCTTGCTCAGGCTTTCTCTCTCTCAAAAATAAATAAACATTTAAAAAAATTTTTTTAAAGTAGCTACAATAAGCATGACCCAGGTCTTAAGAAAAAAGATGCTTATAATGAAAAGATGATTGAAACAATATCTCATCGGAGAAATGTATTTTAAAAAATTTTAAAAAAACAAATGGAAATCTGGAAACTATGTTACAATACTTAAAATGAAGAAATATGCTATATGATCTTAACATAAGAATGGAGATGAGAATGAAAAGATATGTCAATAGAGATAACTACCCAGAAAGAGGAAAAGATATTTTACAAAACAATAAACAGATTTAGTGACCTGTGAGACAATTTAAAATGGTTTCAGATACATGTAACTAGAGTCTCAGTAAAAGAAAAAAAAAAAGATGAGGAGAAAAAAAATGAAAGATCAATGGCTGTCAAACTTCTGAAAATCACAGTGAAAGAGAAAATCTTGAAAGCAGAGAAAAATGATACATTGCTATATTTACACACAGGGAAACAATGGTTAAAAGTGACAACTGACTTCCCAGGAGCATCAATGGAGGCTTGAGACAATGGAAGGACTAAACTGCTAAAACAGTAAAAGTCAAACCAGAATTCTACACCCAATGAAAATATTCTTCAAAATTGAAAGCAACATAAAACAAAACTTATGATAAACAGAAGAGAATTTTTGCCATAGGCTCAAATAAACAATATTTTAAAAATTCTTCAGACTCAAAAAAACAATATACCATGAAATTTCTGTCCTATAAAAAGGTCAGCCAGTTGAGCATCCAATTCTCAATTTCAGCTTAGGTCATGATCCCAAGGTAGTGGGATCAAGCCCCATATCAGCCTCTGTACTGAGTATGGATTTTATTTGGGATTTTCTCTCTCCCTCTGCCCCTCTTCCCAACTCATGTGTTCTATCTCAAATAAAATAATAATTTTTAAAAAGGAATAAAGAACAGTGGAAATGGGTGCTATGTTATCAAATGTAAAGACTATATTTTCTTCTTTCAATTTCTTTCAATGATACATAGCTATTTAAAGCAAAATTTTAATATTATAGTGTAGCATTATAATGTAAGTGAAGCATCAGAACATACAACCATGCCTAGTGTGCACTAAGTTTTCAGTAAATACTTGTACAACAACTATTGTTGAATTCAGAGTGCCACCCTTGAGCTATATCCTAAGGCTCCTTTCAGCCCTACTGTTACATGATGATAAGTAGCTATAGTCAATCTCTTATCCACTGCTACTAACAAACTGCAAATAAACTCTGATAGTAATTCATCCAGAAACATCTTTGTTTCATTTGGATTAATGTGTCACAATCTCCCAATATGCCACAGCAGTCCCAGCTACAGGAGCCAATGTATCAAAGGAGATCAGTTAACATTCTTGGTGACAGGACAGAAAGTCCATGACATCTCCACTTCCTTGGGATATCTTTCTCACTAGTGACATGTAGGTCAAGTACAGAAGTTGAGAACATGAGTTTTGGTAGCCGAAGTCATTCTATTGGACTATGTAACTATTGGATGTGTGACCTAGGGCAAGTCATTTAAGGCCTCTAAGATTCTGTTTCGTCATATGTGAAACACAGAAAATAACAATTTTGACATCAGGCTGTAGGGATGATTAAATGAGCGGAGGTTTATAAAGTTCCTGGCACCTAAATGCCTGATAACAGGAGATTCCTGGTTGTGATTATTTAATAATTAAGATGTGCTTTAAAAGTATTGTCCTCAAAGCAGTTAAATAAGAGTAGACTCCAGATAATTCTGTGTTATATTCCTTTTATTAATGAATACATCAAAGAGTGCTTCTGCTAAGCCTTTGGATTCAGAGTCCTTTAACTTTATCCTCTAGATAAGCACAACCATTTGGTTTAATCACATTCCCTTGAACCCCTGTCCCCATCCTGTTGGCAGACCAAGATGCTAATACCACAAACTGGCCTATTTCTTCAAATGGTGAGTTCTTTTGCTCCCAACAAGTGAGTCATCTCAAAAGCTGATCTAAGCCCATGACAGGTAGCATCACAGTATTTCAGATCCCATACTACCCCGGACTCATGAATGACGGGAATTCAAACAAGAGGCTATGAAGAACCACAGTGAGAACACAGTTACAGAGGGAGCAATGCCCTCTGTGACCACCAAGGGCCGGTCATCAACTGTGTTGCAACCAACATCCCCCAGATGATAAGCTTCAAGAGCAAAGATTCAAGACATGAAGATCTAGGGTGCAACAATGAGCATGTCTTATCACTCAGCACATTAACCACTCAGAAGCTGACCAAGGCCAAATCCACCAATGCATCACCACAAAACCAACGGGGCTTGTCTCACTTGTTGTCAACTAAACATAAGCCAGGTGTGGTGTTTACAATCTCAACTTCAAAAATGAGTTGCTTCTCTGGTTAATTACTGGTCAGGTGGCTTTCTACCTGTCCTTAACTTCCCATAAGTGGTTAACCAACAGCCCATCATTACCAGCTTCATGAGGATTAGAGGTTAAGCAGAAGCTTGATTATAAGCCATAAACATGAGTAATTTGAAATGTTATTGGTTATTACAAAAATATATGATAATAATTTCCTCTTTAATGAAAGAGAACATGTTTATAGTGGTCCCAAGCTCCTTGTTCAGGCTTTGGGAAAGAGATGAGAGCCTGATAAACAGCTTAGCCTCAGGATGGGCATCTGGGGTGAAGTGGCACAAATGAATACTCACCACTTAGCAAGGTCATAAAAATGCAGACACATCACTGCATTTGTATGATAAATACTGAGTTTATGGGGCTCTTTCCTGCAGGGCCTGCATGTCACTAGGGAGGGTTAGGTGTCAAAGGAGTCAGAGGAGCCAAAGGAAAAGGGTGCCAGAAGGCTCCCTTCCCATTCACAGCCCTGCATGATAAAATGAGGACTTGTCCAAGTAAATTCTACACAGTGATTAAAAATACATACAGAATGCACAGGCACAACAATGTATTTTAAACCTCCCAACCACAACATGTGACAGAAAGTAGAATGTGAAACGAGAAGCCTAGGAATAGTTGGTGAACTTGAGAATGCATATTAAAAACTGAGTATTAGCATTGAATAGGAAGAAAAGAGGGCTCTTACTTCTCAAGAAATAGAAGGATGACTGGTCTGCTGAGGTCAGGCTGTTTTCCACACAGTAAGTGTCCTAAGTCTCCTATTTTACAAATGGTTTGTGATCTGTACCACTGCCCCGTTTAGAGAGTAGGCAGGTGGGGTCCTGGCATTACCAGATTACAGGACACTCTACATTTCAGGAAAGGATCCTTGATCTCACATTCCAATCAATGATAAGCCAATCCAAGACCAATCAAATCATAGTGCTCACCAAGAGGTTGTGACATCAAAAGGGACCAGAATGGCACCATGCCAGTGAGATGTTGGCATCTTTCCTAAGCCCTGTGAGCAGGTGAAAGATCTCCTGGGGGAGCAAACCATGGTGCCAACACCAATAGCTAAGAATCCTCAGGAAAGCAAAGTGGTGATAAAAGCTTTACAGCTACCCCCCCAACCTTACACTGAGTGCTCTCTTTCTAAATTAAAAGTCGTTTTCCATTTTTAACAGCCCCAACAATAATACTTTATAGAGCACTCTCTTTTCACAGAGCACTTTACAGTCATTAGTTATTTAATCCTCAGAGGTGTCTCAGGAGGCCAGTGGGGAATGGACTCACTTAACTCCCTTCTTCTTGCCCAGAAAAGCCGGCGCTGGCCCAGGGAGTGTATGGGCTGCCTGGAGGTGGCAGCACTCCCAATATGGAGGCAAATAGCTCAATCCAAACCATAAGGCAATTAGTGTGCATTTGTTGAGCTTATTGATATTTGCAGAACAATTACTTTTTAAACACTGTCAAGTCATTTTTGCCAAAAGAACCACTTTTTGCCTTTGCTCACCCTCAGCAGACACCAATACTAGTTGTTCAGAGTGGTAAAAGTTTTATTACAACTTTCAAGTTAACAATCCCTCCAAAATGTGTTTGTTGCCTGGAGAGGCAGGCAGACATCACATGTCCATTCAGACGTAACAAACCCATGCAGTGAAACATCTACACAAAAGTAAAGCGGTATTTCATGGAGACATTTCTGTGGAGCAAATCAAACTCTAGACAACTTTAAAACCTCCTGTGAACACATGCATACACAACTATAAAATTTCCCAGGTCTTCCCTGAAATGTTTTCATTAATAAATATTTACAGAGAGCATATTATGTACAAGACACTGCTGAGTGCTCTAAGGGATAAGACGTTAACTATACATGGTTCCTTTACTTAAGGATCCCACACACAAGGAATAGAGATGAGGTGAACACACAAATTACTATAACAGAAGACAGAGAGTGGCAAGGACCAAAGTGGTGTGAGGATGGAATGCTGTACAGGCACCCTGAGTACAAATGCTCATTTTTAGTTGGTGGAACCAGAATGGATTTGAGGATATGGTCTTTGAGCTGGGCCTTGGAAAATGAACAGAAACTAGGCATATAGGTACACGGCATTTCAGGTCTCCTAGAACAGTGTGAGCACAGACACAGATAAAACTGTGGGGGGGGGGGATAAAGGGGGACCTCTCAGTTTTGATGCCTGTTGTATATGAGAATAAGAGCCTTTACAGACCACCTCAGTGAAAGGAACCCCTCCCCACCCAAGCCACCTCTACTTCAATAGGTTTTTCTATGTTCTTAACAGTTTACACCAGATATTGGCCACATATATTTATATTCCATCACCACTGTTACCCCCCAAAACTATGATGTAAACTTTACCTTATTCAACTGTGTATACAGAACAAGTCTTAGCACTAAGTTAGACACTCAATAAACACTTATAGAATCCACTACAGGATTAATTACTGTCTCATGGAATCCTGGAAATGTATCCTAGACCCAATTTTAGTTCTAGAAGGTATGTGATTCTCCTTATATACATGCTTGCTCTCTGTCTGCCCAATTCTGGCAGTGGGTGGGGATAACTTTACCTTTCTTCTGCTCAAGATTCAGGTTTTGTTATAAATATATCATAGGGTCCTATCAGAGACTAAAAGTTCTGAGGTCCCCCAGGGATGGCCCTTCTCTCAGCAGAGGCCACTGGGGTGGATAGCAGGGATAAAGTTGGTGTAGCATAGGAGGCAAAAGCCCAAAGGCCAAATACCTACCTAATCCACCCCAGCCCAGCAACAAGATCTGGTCTACAGAATGACTTCTGAAAGTAACTCCTTCAAACTTACAGCCAAAGTAATGGAATGGAGGGCAGGTGCCAAGGGATGTTGTGAACAAGTACTTTCTTCCTGGGAAGAAACAAAGTCAAGTGTAACCTTCCCACATGTTATCAACACTCTCCCTTCCCATGAGCCCAAATTCTTCCTGATTAGAACTCAAGTGATTCCAAAGAAGGAAGCCCTATATTCAAATAGGATGAGCACAGATCTTTAGAAGGCCTTAAAAATGAAGAACGGGGATATGGGGGGCACCTGGGTGGCTCAGCTGGTTAAGCATCTGACTCTTGATTTCAGCTCAGGTCATGACCTCACAGTTCATAATAATGACCCCCATGTTGGACTCTGTGCTGACAACGCAGAGCCTGCTTGGGATTCTCTCTCTCCCTCTCTCTCTTTGCCCCTCCCTCACTTGTTCACTCTCTCAAAATAAATACCTAACAATTTTTTTTAAATGAAGAACAGGGGGTGCGTGGGTGGCTCAGTCGGTTAAGCATCTGATTTGGGCTCAGGTCATGGATCTCACAGTTCGTGGGTTCGAGCTCCATGTCAGGCTCTGTACTGACAGTTCAGAGCCTGGAGCCTGCTTCAGATTCTGTGTCTCCCTCTCTCTCTACCCATCCCCCAATCATGCTCTGTTTCTGTCTCAATAATAAAAAATAAACAATTTTTTTTTAATGAAGAATGGGAAGCCAGCCCCCAAATATATAGAGTCTAAAATGTCTTTTCTTCCTTGGAGATCAGCTCTCCAAAAATCTTTAGGATGTCAATTAAACACAAATAGGAAGAAAAAAACAACCAAGTCCCTTAAATGTGGGATGTGGGCCCCAAGACTTGATGCTATTCAGTGAAATCCAGGGTCAAAAGCACCATCTTTCCAGTGGTGTTTCCAGTGGTCATATTCCAACACGTTCACCCCATCCCCTTTGTGTGTAAGGCAGTGGCCAGCCATACATTCATATCTGGCACCCACATGTGACCAGGGCCTCTAACGCCTAAGAGGACTCACTTCCACAAAGTATGTTTTTAGGACCAAAGGATAATTGAGACAGAATGCTAAGCTAAGTGTNGGGGGGGGGGGGGGGGAATCCATCTAAAAATCCTAATCATGGCTAATTCACCATTTGCGTCCACCCTGGGATTTCATGCAGAGCGTTGGTTTCACTAAGGTAATTGGTGCTATTGAAACAAGCCAGTGCTTTGCAGTTCCCTGCTTCCCTCCTCGCCTCTGGGCACAGAGAGGATCAATATTTGTTAGGATTGCTTCTTGTTCCAACAATGTAAGATTTACAATACGAGCTGGGATTCTCACTTTGTCTTCACACAACTCATCAGTGGAACCCAATTACTAACCTCAGACAAACAACATTAACATGAGCCTCTATGCTGCTTTATTGCCCTTCATCCAAGTCTCATTTCAGGGTCTTCAGGCAGTGCCACTATAACAGATACTACACTTTAAAGTGTGCTCCAAGGAATAAATTCTCAGTCTTTCATTACTCGTACCTTGATTTACTTCATATCATCTTGCCGCTATAGACAAAGATAACACACTGTAAATTACAGCCATCCTGTCTCATAGTTTCAGAGGTAGGGGGAAGGCAGGGAGTGAGGCTTTCTTTGGCTTTACAATTAGCAGTGGACCAGGCGCTATCACTCCCACATTGCCCACGATTAGCTGGTGTTTAGTAGAACCATTTGCAAAGCGTTGTTTGGACATAGATCCCTTCCCCCACCCTCAATCCTCCCTTCTTCCAGAGAGCCCATTAAATTAGAAAAACTTCAAAGCTAAATGAAAACATGGTTTCAATCACTCTTTATCACACTCTCTCACAGGCTATCAGCTCACGTATGTCAGTTCAGGAGGTAACTCAGGAAATCTATTTAGTGCAAAAACCCTCCCAGTAATCAAGCTTTTGTTACTAGACAGCTCAAAGTCTCCCAAACTGGGTGCAATTCTCAACAGTTCCCTCTTTTCTCCACCCTGAACCTTGGTCTAAATAAGAGCCATCTAGCTTTGCCTTGAATTTCAACTGGATAAGGAGAGACCTAAGGAAACAGTCATTGGAAAAAGTCCTTCAAGTTAGCTGTAGCAGTACCCCCTTATTTGTCCTACAGTTTCCTCCATCCTCCATCCTATTCCAGTAGCTGATAACTAAGAACATTAGTTTTATGCGACTTGTCAAGCTCAAATGAAAAGAGAGCTAACTTTAATGACACTGCAATTAATCGCCCCAATAGACAGACAGCTAAAAGACAAGATATTGACTTCATTAAGGATAATGTATTATGTCATTAAGTTGGTAGGGTCACCTTGTGTATCATACATGCCTGCTAATATATTGGCATTTTCCTCAAATAAGATAAATTCAGATATGAGTGATAAAGCTGATTAGAAAATGTTTAATCTAAAGAGGCTACTTTCCTTATATGCCTGCTCTGCAGCCCCAGGTAGAAGTGAAGTCGTAAGAAACCATTATAGACCCAAGATTACCTCAAATACCAGATCCAACTCATTTATAATCTGGTCCTTCCCTCCTTCATTTCTGCAGTTAAAAGACTGCCTTAACTGATGGAGTTGGAGAGCTTTTGGCAACTTTATGCTACACATGCTTGAGTCGGTGGGACATTGTTGTTAAACACAGCACCTGTTTTATTTTGAACCTTCACATGCCCAGACAATTCCAATGAACACAGCCACGTGCTCTTGTGACATGGGGGTCGGGGTTAACCCTGTCTGGGCAGGACTCCAAAGGCACTTGGGTAAAAGGAGTTGGAATACACTACAGTTCCAAAACGGATCATTCTGTTTAATGAGATAGCTTCTCTTCAAGGCTTATCTAAAGGGAGTTGGTTGACTTAAATAAAATCATTTTTCATTTAGAGTGGAGTACTTACAAATTATGATACATTTGTAGAAGACTTTCCTGGCACTTCATTTCACATAAATAAAATAAGCTTTTTTAACAATTATTTATCTCTCTTGAACTAATTCAGCAAAAATGTAATCATAGTTCAAATGTTGTCTGAAGCTAAGGAATTCCCACGCAGAATACTTTGTCATTCTCTAAATTGGTAACTGGTTCTATAATACACTTACTTGGGGCTTCTTCCCTCAACTCAAGTGTCAAGTTTTACTCAGTCAACAGAATGATGATTCTACAACATTTCATTTGAACTAAGTAAAATTATTATCCGGGCTCCTGGGTGGCTCAGTAGGTTGAGCATCTGACTCTTGACTTCAGCTCAGGTCATGATCCCAGGGTCATGGGACTGAGCTCCTCATTGGGCTCCATGCTGAACACAGGGCCTGCTTGGGATTCTCTCTCCCTCTGTCCCCTGCTCACACTATGTCTCTTTAAAAAAAAAAAAATATATATATATATATATACACACACACAACACACACACGTGTGTTGTGTGTGCGTATTTTTAATTTGGGTCTTGATACACAAACAATATATTTGGATGAGAACAAGCCAAAATAAAGATTAGACTGCAGTTTTAATTGCTGCATAAAATAGTGAAATGTGTGACTGAATGAATAAAAGATATGTATGTGTGGATATACATGTTAGATATATGTTTGTATATACATTACATACACAAATAGACTTCATACAACAGACCACATCTAGATATAATATTGTATCCTCAGATTATACCACAAAGGGACCTCAGCAACTTCCCCCCTCCCTAAGAATGCCCCCATTTTACAGAAGGGCATATTGAGCTCTGGAGAGGTGAAGCAGCTTGTCCACATTCACACAGTTAACAATAACCCAGTTCTGACAATATCAAGACCACAGGTCTTCCCACCACACTTTTCTATACCACTTTCCTCCCTACACATGTATATACATTTTTAAATCCACTTTTCACATCCACACATAGAACTTTCTGGATTGTCTCTCACTTATTGGAGTAAAGAAATACACGATTCAACTCACTGGGTAATTTACAAAGAAAAAGAAAAAAAAAAAAAACCCAGGAGAAATCTCACCAATCTTGATCAGGCAGGTAACCTGAAAATCATCACCTCACTGATAATCAGTCTTTTCAACAAAATAAAAAAATAAAGGAGGCAACACACCACAGCCCAGAACAAACCATCTGATTTAATGTCCCTAGTCCAGCATCTCAAGCACACCCAGCCCACCTTTTCCTTCCTGCTGCTACTACTGACATTAAAATCATGTGCTTGATTTTCCAAACCTCCTAGAGGAGGGCAGGGCTGACAGCAGCAAGAAGCCTCTCAGCTGCTTTTGGACAGACGTCTTCCCAGTGGTGTAAGGACTTCCTGCCACGCCCTCTCCAAACTCACCACTAATTACCACCACCTGCAGCCCTTCATGCCAAGCCATCCCTTTTAACCTGAACCCTCATCTTTTCTATTATTTCCATTAAGGTTGTCAAAATGAGAAGTTTGGGAACCTTTCTCTGTGACCTTGGCATTTCTTTGCAGGCTTAACGTATTGGCATTTTTTTCTCTGACTGCATCTCTTCTCATTTGTCATGATTATTGCTGAATTTTTCAACTGTCATTCCCAAACGTAAATCAATGGTTGTCTACTTCCCCTTTGTCATATCTGCACAGCAAACAGCCTTTCCCTTCTAAATGAAGCTTCCTCCCTTTCCATCCATTAAAAGGGGCCTGTCTGCAGGAGAAGTCAATCCTTTGTTAGGTCATTGCATTTATCACGCTTCCAATCAGTGCCTGACACACTTATTCAGCCAGGTCTTCAACCACACAATCATTGTTCATCTGGGGGTTGTGCTGTAATTTATTTATGCATGGTGTTCTCACTATCCATCTTGGGCAGTTTCAGATTTTTCACCCCTGCCCTTCTCTTCCTTGGGACCCTCAATGCTTAGGGGAAATTTGGAGAATAGGAGGGGAGGCAGCACAGCGATGGAGGCAGGAAAGGGGGTGGAAGGGAAAAGAACAAGGAGCTTTGTTTCTGTGGGAGGGGCTGTAACCAAGTTCACTTCTTTGTGAGAAACTGAGAGCAAACTCAGAAAGACCTCAGATCAAGGTCTGAAGCCCTAATTACAGAGCACCATTTAAGGGAGGAGAATTTCTAGCCATGAAAAGTGGCCAGGAGGGACAATGCTTGTGACATACTAAATGAAAGTAAAGTCCTGTAAAGTTTAATAAAACATTTTTATAAGCATATTGGGTCCAACTGTCATACAGAACTCTTTTAGAAGAAACTTGTTCTGAAAAGGGAATGAAGCAGTCCACTTTCTAAGAATTCACACCTCCTCCAAGTAGCTGCTTAGGTTGAAACAAGCCAGTGTATGTTGCCAGGAAGTTCCTAGGTGAATCTGGGTCTGATACCAACACTGTGAGTGAGCACTGATGGGGGCTTCCAGAGCCCTTGCCCAAGCAGCACTTGGACCCTGCACACTGGGAAGGCCTCTCTTCCTCATCTGCCCCAGACTAACCCTTTATGTCTTCCCCGCCTCTTCAAGCTTTACATGGTCATCCGAGTCTCTGGCACTGGTACACATTCTGTTTTCTACAGGAAGGAAAATACTCAAACAGAAGAAATTCAGGCCTTCTCTTTCCCTGTAAATTGCATTTTCAACTCAGGGATTAGAGAAGGGATGCCTCCTGAGCTGGCCAGCGCCTACCAGCTGTCCAGACTTCTCCTGGCCTCCCCCTCTCTCCCATACAGATTCCCCAAGCAAATAAGACATGGAATGACATTAATTCCAGGGCATTTTTAATGTATACCTCTGCCTTTTATCAAGCAAAAAAAGAAAACAAGTACATGCAAACAAAATAGCTGAGGGGGAAAAATCATCAGAGGTGTTTAGTGAGGATAATCACACGTATATATCATAATTGATTAATGATAAAGCCACTCATCTCCATTTCATTCTCCTCAGATCAGCAGATGATGCTTTCCCCTTCCCTAGGACCCACAAACACAGAATTTAGAGATGCAGAAATAAGGCCCATTATTATTGAGTATCTTGTGTAAAGCCAATGAATTAACCCAGAGGATTGGGGTTACTTAATCCTCCAATCACTAACTCTACTTGGAATCCTGAGAAGTTTCCTGACATAGCTGAGGTTAATATTGTTCTTATGGATGCTCTTTACACTTGTGCAGTATGTTACCTGCACAGCTGACCATGGCAACCCTTTATAAGTGTGAAGAAATAGGAATAGGATAAGGAGGTTTTCTACAAGAGCTCTTATGCAGGCTAAAACTTCTTTAGACAAATCCTACACAGCAGGGTACAACTAGAGAAATCTAAAAATGCATCCTCTGCCAGAATACAAAGGTATCAAAACCACTGTATCACTGCATTCTCCTCGTCTCAGCTAATACCTTCCCATTCATCTCACTGATCCTCTACAACTTGGGAAGCTGTTTCTGTACGAGGAGAGAGTCTTAGATGCCCCATTCTAGTGGATGAATGACCTGAAAAAAATTACTGCTTTACATGATGGCCTTAGAGCCTCTTACAGGGGCCTATTATTGTACTCTGGACCTTCTGTGACCCCAATTATTGTTGTGTTAGGAAACCACCTTGGGATGGACCCACTGCTCTTAACAAGGAATGTCTTATTTCATTTTCCTAAACACTACAATGCAGCCATCATAGTACCTGGAATATATTTTGTCCTGCAAGTCCTCATCCAAGTCTGAGTATAGGCATTTGAAGAACGTGTTAAGCTATTTCCCCATTAGTGATGCAGCAGACCAAATTTCCGTGGTTGAATGTGAAATGACAGGTTAAGGGATTAAGAGTCTGATGATTCTCACTGGCCAATCTTCTCCAGCATCCTTCTAAGACATCCCAGTAGCCCAACTATCCTTTTAGCCTGATCATTTGCTTGAAGGTGATGAGGGAGGATGGTGACAGCTCAGAGAAGGTTCCTGTCCACAACTTCCTTAAATTCAGACCTACTGTCAGAAATGATAGCATCTGGAAAGCCATGTGTTGAAAGTACCTGTGATTATTTTAAAAAGGGCTAGAACTAGAGTATCTGTGAGCATCCTGAGTCATTTAAAAAAAATCTATGCCTCGATATTTCTGCGAAATTAAAACTGATTCTTAATGAAGGCACTGGTCAACTAACTTGATAGTTTACAAAACATCTCCACATATACTCTTTCTGGCAGCTGATGTCAAATAGCTTGACATTATCCTTAACAGTCTTCAACATCATAATCTTTTCTAGGCTCCTAAATGTAACCTCCAGTCACTTGCTTAATACATGAAGTTCACAAAGTATCGTATACAGAATGGCCAAGATAAAATGATGACTATCCTAAGGAAAAAACAGTATGATTGTATTCTAAGTGTTTTTTGTTTGTTTCTGTTTACTCAGGCTGGTTGCTTGGAAAGCTGAGCTCCTACTGAGCTGTTCAGGGTCATCCCATCTACTACAACCAACTAGAAGGAGAGCCCAAGACATGTAATTTGTAATTATGTGGCTTGATCTGTCAGGCTGTGCAGATCAGAAAGCTTTAATCAAAATCACATGGCAAAAAAGCATGAGTATGGATTACTGTTTCAGGCTCATATGCAAGTATAATCATAGGAAAAGAACAAAAGACATTATATGCATACTGAATTATCAAACTTAGCAATGAGAACTCAGAGGAACTTGTTGGTACAAATGACAACAGCTAGTTATTGAGAGAGTTCACGATTTCTTTCTTCCCACAATAGCAAATACAAGTTCGTGAACCTGTGGGGTTTTTTTTTTTGTTGTTGTTTTTGAACAGTGCAATCTGTGTGACACTAAGGTCTCAGGGATTTTGTAGCCAAACACATTTTCAGTGTGGTGAGGTACAACAAAGTGGCTTTTGGGTGATCCTGCTATGTGACAGTAGACTCCTAAATCAATAAGCACGGATACCCTGAATGCGGTTCCACAGCTGGCAAAGACTTGCCATGGACAGGACTTCCCCAAGAAAAGAATCAGATGACCCAATAATTCTGATAAGGGAGGACTGAGGAGACCCCAAGGGTTTTAATTTCTTCTCTCTGTTAAAGAGTCCAACGGAGGCATAGGCACTCCCCTGGGTGAATTTCCTTGAGAAAAAGCTCAAAGGAAGGTAAAAACACAGGTTCTGGTTTCACATGTTAACTTTCCACTGTGGTCCTTGCCTTACAAAAATTATATTAGTTTCCAAAAGTATTTTGGCAATTCTGTCTCCAGTTGGGAAATCAGGGTAACTGTCATTATCATCATTTTAGATGGCACCCCAGCTGATAATCCCAGAAATCTGGGTCTCCATGGGGCTATGGACAGAAAAATCCAAACTGAATGTCCTCAATACAAATGCAACTCAATTAGTAATAACAATTTAGACACAGAGACGGTTATTTGTAAGTTTGGGCAAGGTCAAGTTTGGTAGTGACTGACACACATTTTTTCTTCCCCAGAGAACACCTGTGAGAGGATTGACCTTTGACACTGGAAGTGGACTCTGCTTTCCTTATTCATAATGCCCATGACTTGCCCAGAAAATCTTATCTTCTTGGTTACATGCAGCTGATTCCACCTTAGAAAGGCACTCAGGTTCTTAAACTTGTTTTTAACTTAAAGTAAAAGACAGTTTTGGCTGTCAAGCAAATCAATGCAGTAACTAGAACTAGATGAAATAGAATTGCATCATCTTACCATTGTTCCCTAGAAAATGCCTTAGGAGTTCATTTGGTAAAATCCTGCTACTTGGTCTAATGGTGCCAAAACCTTGGAACCTAATTATTTCTCTTTGGGAGATGGTCTAACTCTGGAAATGGCAAAGAGCTGGGTGCTAGGTGAGTCCAAGTAGACCACATATAAATAAGACTATAAATGAGATTTTTATTAGGTTTAGGAGTTGGATTACATAATCTCCAATCTTGAATTTAGGATTCTATTTTTCTATTTGTCCAAGATTACATCCCTTCTAAGAAATCACAATTTACATTCACAATGCAAACTCCAGCAACAGCAACTAAATGAACATTGCATTCTGAAGGAATACATGGCAAGTATAATGGCTACGAATTGAGATGAAAGCAGTCTTTGCAACTTTGACAAATGGCTTACTAAGAATATACCTGGGAAGGGTCTTGACCCTCAGTAAACTACAACCTGAATTACCTCCAGTCTAACAGTCATGATCACTGAAACCAACAACTGTAACATCATCATCACTATCATCCTATGTCCACTTACTGCAGAATTTTATAAATCCAAGAGCAGAGCCATTAGGTCATAGAGTACATGCATCTACTTTGGTCAATACTTTGAGATTTCTCCAAACGGCCTCACCAGTCTATACTCCCACCAGCAGTGTACGAGCATTCCAGTTTTCCCTCACCTCCAAATAAGGCACCAAGAAAACCCCCCAAAAGAATTACTTCTGGGACAGACCTAAGCTTTACACTGCAGTGGGGGTGGGGGGTGGGGGGTGGGGGGAAGATGGGAAGCTTGCTCTTAGTTCATTCTCATTTTAGTTGGTAAAATTTAAATTTTGTATACTAAGATTGATAGTTCTAGTGAGAGATGTTTATAAAAGATCTTAGTCTTAAGCAAAACAGGTGAAAAAACCATTACTGGAGATGTTTAGGCTTCCTGAACCATCAGAAGCAGAGCATAAATCCACTCAGGGCTCACATGATTATTTTCTTCAGAATGAAAGCTTCTCTGCAAATGAAACCAAGGAAGTAGAATGATTGACAAAGTCTTCAATGGGCTTCAAGGTATAAATAAAAAGTAACAAGATTTGCTAAGGTCTCAGGGTAGAGATTGTATTCAATTATTTTGCAGTAATACCTAAGGATGGTTTTGCATAGTAATTGTTGCTGATTGGCCTTTCTGTTAAACAGAAGGGAGGTTTCAAAGAAATAAAGCCTGAACAAATCCCTGACAACAATATGTTAGTATCTTTTGGCAAAAAAAAAAAAAAAAAGTAGTTGGGATAAACCCTGGTTACTCTATGCAACTGTAAACCTCGACTCAAGATCCCCCAAAGTTATAAAACAGGCACTCAGACAAAACTAAGAACCCTGAGACACTAACCCACAGTTGTCTCTGACACTTTGAAGACACTCCTCCTCACCCAGAAATTGGAGGACCCTGTAGGTAAGGGGCACTCTGATGTTAGGCTTCATTTCCCCTGCCCCATGCTTCAAGATCTCAACAGGAAAGAAAGAACCATCCTTATTTCTTTGAGCTGAGGAGGGCTACTACACCAGTAACCCGCTATGGGATGGGACGACCATCAGGTCAGTGCAGGAAAGAGTGCCCCCCTTCCTTCTGGAGGCAGATCCCAGCCATATGTTAGGCAAAGACCTTCCATAATCCCTCTACAATCCCTCTGCAAATTATTAGCTGTGTAACCTCGCAGAAATTACTCAGGTTCTCTGAGACTCAGTGTCCTCACTTTAGCAAAAAGAGAAAGGCTAATTCACCATGGCAGTTAGCAAGGATAAATGAGACAAGAGGCAGCCACGGACAGGACATTGTACATAGACCTCACAGGTATGACTGTGCTTACATCTTCTCTCCAAAAACATGGGAGGTGCAGATTCTGACATGGGTTCTATCAACTCATGCACAAACTTATACTCCTTCATTCACACAAATACATCGTGCATCAAAATGCTCAGCTATGCACTCCTACCCACCCCCCACTTCCATATACATACATACATGCCTGCACCTATCCGTATTATAAAAAGGTTTTGTCATCATTTCTCTTCCCTGGTGACACTCGCCTTGCGCTGTGTCCCCCTGAGCACGCAGATCTCTCTGATCACAGGTAGTGGTAGAGCTGAAACAGGGCCCAGACTGCTCCCAAAGCCAACTCCATCTTGGGCATCAGAGAATTTTCAAAACTGAGAATTGCAAGGCTTCTTAGAAACAATCCAATCTGGTGGTCTGACATCTCTTCTTTAGCAGTGCAATCTTCTCACAAAGAGACTCTCACCTGATGACCCCATACGGAAGGCAGGTGCAGGCGATGCTGGACCTGTTGGAATAGAGTGGGTTTCCAGAGCCCTGTGGCCTGGCCTCCTGCCCCAGTGACCCTGGAATCCTACCAAAGAGCCTTTGGGCTCCAGGAAATGCCTTTCATTTAGTACATGGAGGAAGCGGGGGCCCAAGGTGATAAAGCCAATTATCTGATGCCACCTGAGTGGGTTGTGGCAGGGCAGTACTAAACCTAGATCTACTGGCTCAAAAGCTACGACTCTTTCCCCCGAGTTGCCAAAATACAGCCATCTAAATATCAGCACTTATATTAAGCATTAAATCCATTTTACTAAACAGTAACTACCCTCGCTGTCTATGATGCACCAAGCTTTAGATGTCAACTAATTTGACTTACTCTCCTTTTCATTGCCCTTATATCTTGCTTAATAAGACATTTTATTCAGATACTGCTGAGGTAATAAAGGAAGGAGCGTGGTTGCCAAATGTACTGCCATTTTTATTTTTAGCTTCACTGGAGTTAGGGGTTATTTTCTTGTGAAAAGGATGAAATGCAGCTGCCGGCCTTTTAAATTGTATCATGCAATCCTGCTTTTGCCCGAGCAATAGATTTCCAGATAACTGCAGCAATCTTCTTGAAGTGGTTAAAAAAAAAAAAAAAGACCAAAAAAAAAAAAAATAATAGCCACGGCCACCCTCCCCAGACCCTCCCCAGCCTCAAGTGTAAAGTGTTGGCATAAAGGGCTGTTTGCACCTACCCCATGAGTCTGCTGACAACACCCTCAACAAGAACCAGGAGGTTGTACTTCAGGCTCTATAGCCAACAGCACAGAGCTCTGGCACTCCCTACTGCAGTTTAAAAAGTGATAATGGTGATGACGATGATGATATTAAACATTTATTGAATGGCTATCATGCACAGGTACTGTGCCAGGTGCTTTATATGCATTAGCTCATTTAATTTTCACAATAACCCTACGAGGGAAATACTATTATTATCACCACTCCACAGAGGACACTGAGGCAACAGAGGTTAGACAATTCACCCAATCGGTATGTGTTAGAGGCAGGACTTGAACCCAGGCCTGCTGGGTTCCGGACCCTGAACTTAGAACCAATACACTGGTTCTGCCTTGCGAATAGCCAAGGCTTTGGAGTCAGAAGACCTGAATCCAAATCTACTCCACTACTCACTAGCTGTGTGTCCTCAGGCAAGCAACTTAACCTTTCTGAGCTTCCTTTTCTTCATCTGTAAAATGGAAACAGCAGCACCGGCTTGTAGTGTCACTTGTTCCCCTTACCTGAAGTCAGGAGGTCCTTCCCTTAATACCTGAATTTTGAGCTGAGGTCCCACGCTAATGAAAGGAACTGAGTTCTAGTGCATGAGTAGGTGTGCCATAAAATCTACTGAGAATAAGCTTAGAAAAAGTAGGATAAAGAAGTGAAGAGGAGGGGGAAGAGTTTTGATTAAGTGCCTCTCCAGCTATAAGCATGTCCAACAAACACAAAGGGAACAGCAGCAGAGAAAGAAAACAGGTATGTGTATTGGATAAAGACTTACATGGTTTTATAGTGGATTATATGATATACAGATTTCACACTTGGGATCTGTGTCCCAGTAGTCAGAACAAGGACCAATGGATGAAAAGTTCCAGGGAAACACAATGGGCTCATCTTCAGAACAAACTTTCTACTTGTCTCTAAATGGTTTGCAATGTCCCTGATTATAGTGAATTCCCATTCACTGGAGACTGTTAAGAGGGGATCCTGAAAAGACTAGTTAGGCCCCATCCACTCTAACCCTGAAATTCTTTGATTCCAAAGTCAAAATCCCAGTTATATCCCTTGAAGATCCAACTTGAGACTAGCCGTGCTGCTGTCCAGCTTTCAGATCTGCTGCAGCCACAGTGCAGCACAGAGTTCTAGAGGAGGCTTCTTCAAGACACACCAGGACATGCCGGGTCTCATAAGGTACACAAAGACAATGACAGGCATGTGTCTTCCTATGCAGAACTGTGGAAGGGCCAAGTCTTAGGAACAGGAAAGAAAAAGCCCAGAGATACCCAGGAGATAAACAACAAAATCTTTTGCTGGGGTAGGAACACAGCCCAATGAATAGAAAGCTACTCTTCCTGTGTACAGCAGAGTTACAGGCCCAGGAAAGCAAACTAATGGCAATGTGACCAGGCAGTGAAGTGTGGTGGCACAGCACCGAAACCCACCAGACACCCTGGCCAAACTGGAGACGTGGGTGTGATCATAGATGCTCCTTTATGCCCACAGATACCCAGGGGGAAGACTCAGCTAATTAATCCACTTAATGAGCAACATCCTACCATACTGGACGAATGCAAGATAAAAAGGGCAGGCTACCGATTCACACCTCCAGCCAGGCACAAGGAAGACCAGCAGAGATGCTCATCTGGTAAGCGGGTTACTGAAAGCTAGAACTGAACATGATGGACACATAAATTCAGATGAGGGTTTTCATTCTGGCTTGGAAGCTGGCTTGCCTTTGCAACCAGCACAGCTCTTTCTCCCATCCTTTGGTCTCTTCTTCTCTCCTGCCTACCTTGCCATGCTGGTATCGACACAGGGAAGACACCTCTGGGGCCTTACTGTTTCCCGGACAGATCAGCCTGCTTTACCTGTTGTTGTTGCTTGATTCCAAGGAAATCCTTCCCATACTACATCGGACACACAAGAATAGCAGAAATAAAACAGGCATCAACCTGACATCTAAGTGCCTTCCCAGAAACTCACCCATCCATAGCACACTGATTAAAAGCATAGTCTCTGGTGCCGCACGACTGAGTTTGAATCATAATTCCATCCCTTCCTAGCTGTGTGACCTTGTCTAAGTTACTTAACCTCTCTGGTTCCTTATCTGCAAAAGAGCAATATTAATAGAACCTACCTCAAAGGTTATAAGAGTTAAATGGGTTAATAGATAGACCCATTTAGATGACTGCCTGGCACAAGAGGAGAGCTTATGTGTTTGCTGCTTGCTGCCACTGCCTACTGCTAGCACCTTCTTCCTCCACAAATGGCAGAGTCATTTCTTTGGAAAGAAGTCTGTAATGGGGCTATAAAAAGTTCAAGAATTTGGATGGTTCTCAGAACTTATTTTTGTAAGGTCAGTTACACAGAATATTTTTAATAAGACAAACTATCATATTGCAACCCTTCCTAGACTCTAACACTCTCAAGCAACTGGGGCAATTAAATCGTAAAGATGTGATGTGTGTATGGAGGAAGGAGGAAGTACTCCGAGGCCTGATATAAAAATGTTCATTACCAGCCAGGCCTCTGCAAGATGACCAAATTAACCTCACCGCCAGGAGTATATTAAGGAAGAATAATAAATTATTCAAAACCTAATGCTGATAGAGCAAAAAAATATTTATGGAAAAATCATCAGATTATTGCATTTTAATCATGATCCTGTTGTACGGCTAAAGTGTTAAGTCCTCAAAGCACTTTGACAGAAGATAAGCTAGTCCCAGAGTGACTCGATATCAGTGTCGGCCCCAGGAAAATGGACAGCATAACCCGAAGGGAAGAAAAGGTCAGCAGATGAGGCCGTAGATCTGAAACGCCAGAAATATGCCAAGGTATCCCTAGGTGTACTTGTAAAGAAAGCCACCCACTCGGCCAGTTTGGCAGGTGGCCGTTTGGACGTGCGTGTGCCTTCACTTTAAATCGCCCTTTTCTTCAAAAGCAGAATGGAACCCCCGGCCCCTCAAATTTAATTCAGTGGCCCTTGAGAAAGGGTAAAAAAAAAAAATCTTAATAGAAAAGAAAATATTCAGAAACCGGCAGGAGACGCCTCCCCATTCCCTTCCCACTGCCTGCCTGTGCTCCCCGCGCCGGCCCCCGCACCCCCCACCCCTGTTTAATGTCTCTAACTTTATGCCATGTTCCCTTCCTCTTTCAGCACGGCTGAGCAAAGCTGACAGGCGGATTCCTTTGCTTTTCAGGGTATTAAAGCCACTTTCCCGCTCTGACAGCCTGTTCTACTCTGCCACCTTATAGCTCTGACTTCACACTCCTCTGGGCAGCCAGTCCTTCCTGACAGACCACTGTCACTTCCCATCATCCTCTCTGTATATCCTGTTCTCTCCCCCTCAGCACGCATCCCGACTTTCCAACCAATGCAATTATTTTTTTTGACAAGCCATCCATCAGTTTTAACTTTAAAAGCACTTTCTGCTGATATCCATTGTTAAATCCTTTGCTTTTTTATGGGGCTTGCATGAGAGAATATGATATCAGACATTCAAACTACCAAACCATGTAAATTTACTTTGTTCTCAGCTATGTTTCCAATTTCACGTCCAATTTTTCGGTACATTATGCGTAGTTGTTGTGCTTAATATGATGTTGTCAAATCCCATTAAAGTTCACTGCATTGCACGGCTTTAAAAACAGGTTACAATTTGCATTCTATAAAGAAAGGAAGGAGTACAGTCTGAAGTCAAGCTGAATCTTATTAAAATTATCTGTTCAATTGTTACATTTGTAGATGGAGTAATTTTGAGGCATTAGCTGAGACACATATGAAAATGTCAGCGTGCCAACTAACGACAATGAGAGCAAAAGGAATATCTGTGAAACTCAATAAAGCTCCTTTGCTGGTGACATAAATTTGATGATAATCCGAGGAAATGAATAAGGGACCATCCCGTTTGAATAGGAATTACCTTTTCTATTAAATCACTTTCGTGTGTTTCCACTTGGCCTACATCTTGGTCCTAGGCCACAGTGAGTCTCTGGAGACTTATTCCAATGCAAGGAGGAGGGGGGGGCAGGTAGGGAGAAGTGCAAAGAAGGAGAATTGGGAAGAGAGAAGGTCAGTCCTTTGAAGGGCACAGTACTTGGAGGAGACATTCTAAAAGAGAGTCTTTAAAAATATTTTCCTACTGTATGGAACACGTACGAAGAATAAAGTTCTTCCATGCACCAGTAGCGCACGGGTAACTGCACTGATCTACAAGGCAATCTGTGAGCACGGAAAACCCATGGGGAAATGCAAACATCCGCTGCACAGGAGGGAATGCTCAGGTGCTGCTGGTATGGATGGGGGATTTTCAGGAAGGGCTGGAGACTGCGATTTATGAGATTGGAACCAGTATGTCAAGTGGTTTCTAGGGGTTTTCCTCTCCCATGGAGTTCCCATCCCAGCTGTATTTATGACAGCACTGATTTCTGCATGTCTTGTCATTAAATCTAGTCTCTGATTTTAAAGGTATCCATCACTGGCACTGAGCAGAATTATGCCATTAGGGGCATTATTAACTGAACCATTGACTTCATTGACTATAACAAGTTGAATTTTTGTTTCACACACAAAAAGTATTCCCAGTGCAGACATCTACACCCCCTTCAAAGTTATTTTATTAAGGGGATCATAATTTTAATTTTTCCAATACAGTCAGTATTTAGGTAAGCCACAATGATAAAGAATAAAATTCAGTGACTATGGAAGATGTAATGAGGTGCTAAGGAAGTTGGTATGGAGGCGGGAGAAAAGGACAGAGCATGTTTTAGGTTCAGCTCAGACAATGACTTACTGTGTGACCTTAGGAAAGTCACGTGAATCTCTCTGGGCTTCATTTTCCTATCTGTAAGATGAAGACAAGTATACCTCACAGGTATTATAAGGACGGAAAGAATCCATATATAGTACCCCGTATATTCCGGAACACTGTGAGAGTTTGGTAAATACTGGTTATCATCATTACCACCACCACCACCAATAATAGATGAAGAACAGAATACAGAAAATGTTAAGACAAGGGGAAAAAAGGTCTATCAAAAGGTCTAAGCTGCAGATGAAAATGAGTGTTTGGGCTAAATGCAATGAGAGCAAATAGGTTTTAATTCTCATGATAAATCTAGTCATTTGGTGGCTACTTTCAGGGCATTGTTTGGCAAAGATTCTGAGGCCTCATCTGAGTTCTGGGAGAAGAGTCTTGCAATCAGTGACTTGTGCCCACGGTGAGAAGTACAGATGGCAGAAAATATGGAAGTCAAAAAGATCATAATGTAAGGGTCCTGCATCGGAGGGTAAACATAAAGCAAGGATGGGAATCTGGGCAGGGGATCCATGGTTAACCATACAGGAAAAAAAAAAATGGTGGCTGAAAACAACTTTCAAATGGGTCAATAAGAACCAAGCAAACATAGAGGGCTTCCCACAAGGACAGTTCCACACCTTTCTCCTGGCTTCAGATACCTAATGAGCACATTTATGCCCACTGACCACTAAGCAAAGTGATCTCAACCATTTTGGCGTATCAAGGAAGGCAAACCAAGCCATAGCCCACATTGTCAGGTCTCGGAAAAAGGAAAAATACCATTAAGGTGGTAACCATTTAAAGCTTCAGGGCAGCAGCAACTTCTTTCTGAAGAGTAAGAGATCTGCCTGAAAAGGAAGAATTAGCCCTCAAAAGTAGTTTGCTTGATGGAATGTGGAAAGAATGAAAGCAGGCGCCATGATTTTCCCCCCACTGTTGAAAATGCCCAGGAGAGATGGACAGAAGACAGATACCAACTCTGAATAAAGACCTGTTCAATTTTTCACATTTGGTACTTTGTACTCACCACAGCAGAGGAGCCAGAAAATAGATAAAAAGTAAAAGGGAGGTCAATGGGGAGAAAGGGAGGGCAGAACAATTGGAGGATGAAGGAGTTTACTTCTAACGCACATTAGTAAATCTGGATGACAAAAACTGGGAGTGGAGTAATGGAATAGGAAGTTTATCAAATATTAAATGCTTAGTCAGAAAGGATCATAAGGAGGAAGGGGATATATAAACAGAGTTGTAGGAAAACTTTCTCTTAAAATTTTAGATCTTGAAAATAAAACGTGCTTTTCTTTGGTTTATAACTAACTTGTGAGGAGCCTCACTCTTACTGTAGGAAGACCCTGTGGGATCTAAAAGACAGAAGTATCTATGCCTGGGTGTGGGCACACCCTTCCCCCTCACCCCCCACATAGCTCTTTTCTACCTTGATTACAGGCCTTTAAGACTACTCTGAAAGTTCTCCAAATTGACTCAGACAGGAGCAGAGAACCTGCCCACATGCTATGTGCAGGTGAAAATGCTTCTTGGTGAAAGTTTCCTTGTTTGAAGGGTACTTAGCCTGACACATCATCCACCCCATTCCTGAACGACTGGAGCAGAGAGTATATACAAAACCAGGCTGACATTTGACACATCCTGATCTGTATTTGTATTCATCTTTCCACCACCAGAGTGGACATCCTTTGAGAGTAAAGACCATATATTACACTACTATATGACCCAGTCCTGAAAACATACCATCCAATATGAAATAAGACCTCAAAAAATACATGTTTCAGGAATCTAACATCAGGCAGTAATGACTGAACCTAAAATAGTGCAAAAGAACCAGGTCTCCGGCTACTTGGCATTTGTTTATTTACTGTTCTTTTTGTTTATTGCCAAATCTCCTATCCTATTAAAGATTTACATGTCAGTGGCAGCAATATTCCTGCTTAAATATCTAAAGAGTGACTCCATTTGTTTCTCCCTACATTAATTTGATTGGTTTTAAAGTGATTGGATGTGAGAGGCATTAGACAGACCACACACAAAACACGTTCCCTTCTCTCTAGGAAATTACTCTGATGAAACGAGAAGGCCCACCCGCCCACTCTCATGTCAGCTCTGCAGGGGGAGACCTTGACTGCAACCTCACAAAGCTGCATGTGCAGTGAGGAGGCAGCATTTCCTGGGAGTCCAGAAAGGAGGTGGCACTTCTGGGGCGTCCAGCAAGCCATGATCCCCCTGCCATGACAGGTCCTGTAAGACCCAGTCTGAGCCGTGCTTCATTTTCTATTCTTTCTTTTGACATTTTGAGAAGATGTTAGAAAATCTTAGTGCTAAAAAGGGAGGAGGATGTAGAATGTGGTACTATGCTACAGAAAAGAAAATATAGCTCTAGGACTCAGCTCTGCCATAACCAGCTAGGAGATTAACCTTGGGAATCTTTCTCTCCATCTATTGGCCTCCTCACCTATATATTAAAAAAAAAAAAAAAATCACATGGAGAAATATGGGTAGGACAGAGTATAGCATTGACCGGTTGTCAGTCAAACTCCTAGATTCTTGTATTCACCAAGCCCAGGGACTGGGAATGTGAGAAAGCCTGAGCAGGAGGAAGCAAGGGTCCTGAATACCACCTATGATGCTAATCAAGTTGAGTGTTCAGATACAAGCAGAAGAAACTAACAAACAAGACTAAGGTCAACTCAAGAGATTTGGTCAAGGTGATGTTGACTTTCACAAAGGGATGGTAGCAGGGAGAGTGAGGAAAAGGAAGAGATAACTATTAATAATTTAGAGGTGATGCATTTTTGAAAATCAAGTTTGTAACAACACATCTACTGGCATGGCAGGGAAGCACCATGAGGACCCACAGCAAATTGGAGTATTTCTCCAGACCCATGGGACCGCCTCTGGATCTTCTCTAGGCCACAAATCCTGGGGACAGAGGAAACCTATCCAAACAGATACTTCCACAATAGCTGCAGTCATGTAACAGTAGCAACAATTTTTCTAGAACATGCTGAGGGTTTCAGAAAGCTCCTTTTCTTGAGTATACCCTTGAGTTTTCATGAGATGAGCTCTGTAGACTGCCTGAGATTCCAGGAGTCTAAAAACCTACTATCACTCCCTTATACACAAGTATTTCTGTATCTCAGAACAGTAAATGGGCCAAACCCTGAACTATCAAGAGATGAAATCATCCACTCTGCTAAAGATTTTCCAAATAGTGCCGACAATAAGGCTATGCAGACCAGCGAGGTGAATAAAGCCCAAGCCAACACTGTCTTTCTGTTTCTTAGCAAATCAAAGTTAAACTTTCATTTTAGCTTTAGGACTGTCTGTGATGGGCCCCCTACAAGGCTGTGCAGCGAAGGATTAGGAGCAGGAATCCAGGCCATGCTGTCCAGGTTGGTATTCCGGCTCTATCCCTTATGACCTCAGTCAAGTTATTAAACATCTCTCTGGACCTCAGTTCCTCCTCTCCAACCTGGACATAATAATGGTGTCTGTTTCCTAGGGTCATTGTGAGGATTAAATGAGTTAAGATAGGAGAGCATGGAGAACCATGCCTGACACTCACAAAGTTCTTATTTTCTCTTTTCATTCTGTAGGATACATGCTCTGTATCAAATACAGAGACAGTCTTCACTGTCCTCTCCCACCTCCATGACTGTTCCCTTCATGCACAGGTGTCTGATCAATATCTATAAACTGGGTAAATGAAAGCAAGGATGGGGCAGGTCCTCTGGAAGGCCCCCACACTCATACTCACCTATCCTACATAGCTACTCTCAAAATCAAAGCCTCTCTCCTCCATCTGACATGATACTACCCATTGTTCATGGCCCAGCTCAAGACATCTGCTCCACAGGGTATTGGAGACATCATAGTGTGATAGTTAAGGCAACAGTTCTGCAACCAGGCCTCCTGGGTTCAAATCCCAGCTCTTCAACTTACTAGACCCTAGTGAGCCTTAATATTTATCCAACAGCACCCAGAAGCCATGCATAGTTCTGAGTGCTGTAGTACCTTAACTCATTATATCCTTATAGAAATGAGAAGGTACATACCATTATTCCCACTTTAGAGGCAAAGAAACTGAGGCTTATGAAGGTTTATTTGCCCAAGGTCCCTATGTTCAAAGTCAAGTCTTCCCTCCTTTCTAGGGTGATTGCTCCCAAAGAATCCTTTCTAATTTGACTTTTTTTCAGTTTGCTTCCTTGTTGTAAGGTATAAAGGGCCAAATGTACCATTCTGAGGCCAGTGTCTCACCTCAGGTCTAGTTGCCTCCAAGGCTGTGCATTTTCTTAGTACTGGCACAGGACTGACTAGAGAGATCATATTACACAGTGATCTACTGATTGATACTTGCTCTCCTCCCAAGATTCCAGGCACACTCTTGGTCTGACCACACTAACATTCCCCAATACAGGAAGCCAATTCTCCATTTAGAGGGGGCATTTGGAGTGGGTCGTTCTCAGAGCTGAGCTCTGGGCCTGCTGGCTACCAGCTGTGGGGTCAGTGGATAGGACAGACCATGGACATCCTAGAGGTGTGTTCTCTAGAGCAAAGCACTCCCAGGATGGGCTTCTGGCAAGACCCAGAGAATGCTGCCAGGGCTACACTGTAGCCAGCACCCCCAACACTGCCTACACCCATGCCGTTTGAAGTGCTGCTGGATGGGAGAACTCACAGGACAGGTTTCACAGACAGAATACTGGAGCTGCCTATGTCACCCAGAGACAAGGGACAGCCTACAATACACCCCAGGTGGTGCTGACCTCCCCTCTGCTCCAATCCTTACATACTGTGTCACTTACCCAGAAGTGAGGTTCCCTATTTACATCTACAGAGCAGACATCCTTTCGTGCTCCTACTCCTTGGCAGATGAGACCGTAGGCCCTGCCACCACTTTTATACTGCGAACTGTTGCTAGGTTTATGTAAATACCATGGAAACCAGAGCCATAACACACAAAGGCTCACAAAGAAGCAACTTAACATAAGGTCAACAAGCCCCCTGACAAAAAGTGTATATAGTACTCCATCTTCAAAATACAGTCCACTCTGTTTTCCTTCCTAACCCCTAGGCTACAAAGGCTAATGAGATTCACAGACAACATATTAAACGATGGAATTCTCTGCACAGCTCGATTTCTTTCTATAAATAATTTTAAAACTATTACCCAATAATGTATTGTAATAAAAAGCCGACAGGGTCTTGCTCAACAAGTAATCAGCGACGTGTTTTCGCACCTGGAGATGGAGAACTTTCTTATTATGTGCCCCTGGTGATTTTTAGGTGTTTCCATAAAACTGTTGCCATTATTTATAAGCCACGAGTTACTTCCCTTCACCATAAGCTAAAATTAATGAAAAGTTATCTTAAAGATTTAGAAAAGCAGGGCAGATTAGGGGATGTATGCCAGACTGGCCTGGATGGGGTGGTGGGGGCAGTTTTCATAAGTCTTGCAGCCTTCCTGAGGGGAGCTCTGATTCCATTCAAAGGACAGGAGGCAGTGCCTGTGGGGAAGTGGGGATACCCCAGGGATGAGGCACTGGGAAGTAGCAATCCCACCCAGGCAGAGGCTGTCTCACCTCTGCTCCTTCACCCTTGCCAGCCCAAAGCTCCAGGGGTGGCTCAGGCAGCAAGGGCCACATGTGTCGGGCAGTCTTTGTTGCCAAGCACCAAACCTCCTGCCCATATCCACACCTGTCTAACCACCTTGTGCTTGGCATTTGCAGGGTCAGCATCCTGCAAAGGCACCTTATGGGCTGTGGTGGTCAGTGCACTTGCACATGCACAGGTCTGGAGCTCCCCATGCCCATTCCTGGCACCCCCAGAGCTAAATGTCGAGAGAAGGACAAAGCAGGACTATGACAACCAGGTCTTCTCATCCCTTTGCAGATTTCTGTGGCTCAGGGACAGGATTAAAACCAATGGATCCAATAAGGCCTACTCTGGTGCCTATAAAAACCCTATCCATACTTTCAGATCCACTTCAAATATTGAGTTCTCCAAGAGGCCTTTTCTCTTACCCAGCATTAACAGAAAGGACTGCTCCCTCATTAAGTCCATATTAAGTGTAGTCCCTTCCATGACATCCACTCGCTCGCCTGGTATTCTAGCTCCTTGTTTTCTTATCTCAACCCCCGCATAGGACGAGATGGATAGACAACCTCTTGAAGAGACCAGGTCTACTCATCTCTATAACATCAGCTACTCAGTCCCTCCAAAATCTTGGTAGAGCAGCACAGTTCAGTCTAGGAAGGAGACCAAACTTGGACACCCAAATCAGAGAGTTCAGTTCAGGCTGTCCTTCAAGTTGTGATCATAGCCAAATCACTTGGACTTTCTGAACCTCTGCTCTATCAAACTGTGAAATAAAAAAGGTTAGATAAGAAAACTGGTAAGGTGCCTGGTCAGCTTTAAACTCCTCTGACTTTGTAGTACTAATCTATGGTCTTTGTAGCCAGTAGTGACATACTAACTTAACCCAGCTAGATGAACAACTCGTTTTTCAAATGGGCCAGCACATGTGTGTTGGGGGAGGGGTGTACCTTGAGGCATTTTTTTTCTTTTGCCATTAAATTGCACCATATAAAGTGTGACCTCTGCAGTGGGCCACAGTCCCAAGAGGCTGTGTTGCCCTGTGTTTCCAAGCTAACACCTGTCTACTGATATATCTGAACGACATTTAAACTAATTAATTAGCAGACTTTTCATCCATGGAGAAAGTTATCTGCAATTAAGTTACCAAATACACAACTGCAAACCAACCCATTTTACAAAGAAAGATCCTTTGAAAAGGACACACGAGAGGTTAGCTAACTAGGAGATCTGTACTCCAGATGACATCTTGATTAAGACACGCTGATCGCAATTTTGAATTCACAAAAGAGAAACAATCTTCTTTCTCACCAGAAAGTGGGGTTCTGATATTTGGAGAGACCATGCACTCAGCAAATTATGCTTCCAAACTTTGGAAAAAGAACCAAAACAAGTAGGTGTTAAAATATCTCCTTGCTGGCCCCAAATCATAATTTTATGCGCTCATATGGCAGTATGAGTGCATCCTTATGATGCAAATCACATGACCAGAAAAAGCTACAGCTACGTTTCCCCAGCACATGGGATTTGTGAAATCACAAGTTTTCTTTTAAACTTGGACTAAAACCCAGCCCACTAACAGGAGAGGGGAAACATGCATGATCATCGGCTAGCCATTGCAAGAGCTAAGGAGAAACCCAGTAACAGTGGAACAAACAACTGTCAACTGCAATTTTCTCTCCCTTTGTCATCTTTTTACAAATATGTGTTGTATGTGTTTTGACTATTTTTGAAAAGAAGGAGGAAAAATACCCAAAACCTTGGGCAGTCCGCTCACTGGGGCTTTTTGCAGGCCTCTTTCAGATGTGATCACTTCATTTAGTAAACCTCTTCTTCTTCATCATCATTTCTGAAGACACGGAAAAACAGGAGGGCACTTCTCCGGCCACACGGGAAAGGCAGTGGAAATGTGTGGGAGAGGTGGTGGAGCCGAAGGGGGATAAGTGTGAGCTGAGTTGGGGGCGGGGGGAGGGGGTAAAGCGTTTTGAAGGATGAGTTGATGAAGGGAAAACCAGCCCATACAAACCTGCTTACCTGGCCCTGACAGACAAAAGGCCAAACACAGCTCCTTGGGTCCTGGTACTCTTTTCCACCTTCTCCCCTCTCCTCAGAGACTTCCTGATGTGAACCCCTGGTCTACCTGGAATGGCTGTCCTGCATGTGCCATCCAGTCTAGAGGATGAATTCTGAGATCTCCCTCTTCCAATGCTGGAAGGCTACAGCTATACAAGCCCATTTGACACAACTTAGCCTCAGGGAGGCAGACAGAATCCCAACTCTACCCTCAAGCCAAGCAGGGCTGACTGCTCCATCAGGCACAGGGCACACACTTCTGAGAGCCCAGGGAACTTCAGAAGACCACAGAAATGTTTAAATTTCTTTTAGAAGTGGAAGGAAAAACTTAACTCTAGACTGAAGAAAATATTAATAGATTTGTCTGTATACCAATAATCTTTAATATTCTAAGGGGTCTATAAAGTCCAACATGCCTAGGGCCCATGAAAGTCACTATGGGTTACTGATTCCAGATCATTCCTGCCCCTGGACCTTTTGGACAGGCCATCTGCAAATCCCTGCCACAACCTTCCCTTCAGTCAGTGAATGAACAGACTCAACTCAACTTTCACCTCTTCCCTGATACTTCCCAGATTGCTAACACTTTCCTCTCCTCAGATTGTAATCCTCTAGCAATGAGGGGCCATGCATAGCCTCACACTTACCACATTTCTATTTCTCATGTACGTTATTCCTGTGCCTTCATCCTAAAGCAAATATTACCCCTCAGTGCTAGGATCATTGGAAGGCTCACTACTGCCCACAAAACATGCTGCATGTCTCAGCCACATTCAAACTCTTGGTAATTATACCCCCAGTAGCCTCTCCTTATATTATCCAACCTATGTACCCTGAACCCCACTGTACCCTGAACCATAGCCACACCAGACAGTCACAATTTTCCAACATGCATCATGTTCTTCCCATCTCCAGGCCTTTGTGGAAGCTGTTCTGTCAGCCTATGCCACCCTCCCCTTGCACAGTTTCCTAACAAAAGCCTGACCCATTCCTCAAAAGCCTAGTTCAGATGTAACCTCTTCCAAGAAGTCTTCTGAGATCCTTCTACTTGGACTAAACCCCTCCCTCTCCTACACTGCCTCAGCACTTTGCATGTCTTCTACAGCCTTCATCACAATCTGACTTCTATCAAAGGCAGTGTAGACTATGAAAGACTTCTGAGGGGGCGCCTGGGTGGCTCAGTCAGTTAAGCATCCAACTTCGGCTCAGGTCATTATCTCACGGTTCGTGGGTTCGAGCCCCGCAACAGGCTCTGTGCTGACAGCTAGCTCAGAGCCTGGAGCCTGTTTCGGATTCTGTATCTCCCTCTCTCTCTAACCCTCCCTGCTCATGCTGTCTTCTCTCTCTCTCTCTCTCTGATGCTGAGATAAGGATTTGAGCAAAAGTCTTCTGGAGGAAGTGACCCCAGAAGTGGGGGAACAGGGAAGTCAGATGGGGAAAGGAAGCAAGTAATGGTGCATGGTCCCTTACCAGGTGAGTTACCACGGTGGATGACTGGAGCTCAACTGCAGCTGGGGTAACTCTGGGAGACAGTAAAGAATGTGTCTCAGAACAATCACAACTCAGGAAATGGGGCATTTATCCACCAACACCCATCAGCCACTGGTGCCAGGGAGGCTGTACCCAAGACTCATTGATTCTCCAGCATTTCTAGTCTGCCCTGCCACAAGTAAAAAACAAACAAACTAACAAAAGACCTCCAGAAGCCAGAGAAAGTTTGCAAGGGAAAGGGCTGCAGGGGCTTGTGGCTGGGCAGTGTGCACAGAAACTGGAACAACGAGGGGACATGGGAGGTTAACCACAGCTTCTGCTCCAAGGGGTATGGACAGCTGCTGTCTCAAGCACCCAGCAGGACCCAGGCAGGCTGCAGACACACAAGAAGTACTCAGAGAAAGGAAATCTTTGTTTCCTTTTCAGCTCTTTAAAGGCAAGGGCCACATTTTATTTTCTATGTGCCACAGTGCCTAATCTCAAAATAAAGACTCAAATCATGCATGTTAGCTGAAGAACAGTGATTTAACATACAACCCCATTTCCCAAATGAGACCATGCCAAATAAATTGAATTCCCATCTTATTAGCTGTTCTCTATTTCACAAATGCTATCTAATTCATGCAAGCATTATAAACCAACCCTGCCCTGTGAGATTTAGCAATGAGGACAATAATGAAGACATAAGGAGTTAAAGAACCTCTTGAGAAAACGCACCTATATCCAAAGGAACAACCCAGGAACACCATAGGATTCTGGGCAACTCCCAGAATTTCCAGGTTTCAGACAGATTCTGGACCCTCACCCTCCCAGGGAGTAATGCCTGAAGTAGGAACTGAAATGGATAATATACTAGATGGGGGTTCAGTGACCCCATCCCACCCCCATGCTTCTTGTGATCATACCATGTCACACTGGGTGTACCTAGAAATGGCATCAGGGCTCCGCCTACACCAGACATAGCCAAAGACTCAAACAAAGAGAAATAATGTAAGCTCACGCAATAGCATCAGGCAAGGGAGGGACAAGCCAGCTTGTCTTGCCAATTTCAGAGCAGAACAGATGTTTCTGCGTCTCCAAGTTATCCGCCCTCCTAGGACATCAGACATAGGTCACCCATCAGTCATTCATCTTTATGATGAGTTGCAGCGGCCAGCACACAGTCAAGATTAATGTACATCCTTTCCAAGAAATGTTGTTTAATGGCAAGGATATGCTGAGGGTGATTGTTCATGCCAGATCGTTCTAGTCAATATAACCAACCAAGTTTCAATACTATACTAAGAAAAGAAAATCTCACACATTGTCTTGCACCAAGCAAGAAACAGAGTAACCCAGAGGCAGTTTATGAGTTGTGCGTTGCCCTCAAAGAACTATCCTCTGGCTGATATTCATGAGACCTGGCCAACTTGGGACCTGTCTGGAGACCAAGGGTTTATTGACTTGACCCAACTATGATATCCCTCAAGCAATATGGAACCAGCACACAGGAGACCTGGCTTCTACTCATGGCTTTGCTCCCTGATGACAACATCTTGAGGATATCACTTCTCTCTGGACCTCAGTTTCTTTTTATAGAAAATGAGGATAAGCTCCAAGTCTCCCCCTTACAGCTTTATGAAGTTCTAAGAATCCTCATGCTAGAGTGCCCAATGTTAATTTTCATCCCTGGAGTGACAACAGTAAATTGGGCAACAGCATAAAAACCCTCCAAAATGTGAATGCCATCACTAAAATATTTTCATCTGGATAAAGCCAACTACCCTACTATTTTTTCCCCAAGACAACTTTAGAACTAAAATGTTCCAAAGTAAATTGCTTTCTGCTTTAATTAGAAAAGGAAATCAGCAAAAGAGAAAAATAGAATTTGAACACAGCTCTTCTACATGAACTTGATTTTATTCCACTCATCTGTTAAGAGCCACATAGGAATTACTTTGACCACCAGAGGGCTTTCCACACTGACAAAATGCATTAATAAGACATAGGTGGTGAAATTAAAAAATGAAAAGTTCTAAGTTACATTATTATGGTCTATAAAGGCCTGGGGTCTGAAATGAAAGAAAAAAAAAAAAAAACACCTGGAATTGCTCCTGAAGACAATGTACTTCTTTACAAACATGATGAAGAAAAATTTCAATCCCTCCTAAATTCCAGAAGACATTCAGAATATTTGACTGGTATGTAGAACCAAAAGGAAATCACAACCTAGCTTTCAAAGGTTATATAGTCTTGTTACTAAGATATCATTCCCCAAATGTTCAATTAGGTTTTTGTGTCCTTGTACTTATTCGTCAAAATTTAGACATGCTCGCAAATATAATGTGTTTTTAACACAAGGGTTGAGGACAGCCAACAATGCTAAACATTCACCACAGGACAGCTTTGTGACAGTCATTTCTGTATATTAACTTGGTCAATTTTCATAACAATCATGTGAGACAGACACTATTATTATACCTGTTTTACCTGTAAAGAAACTGGGGCAGCAAGAGGTCAAATGTGTGTGCAAGGTCAGGCAGCTAGAAACTGCCAGAAAAAGAAAAGTTCAGGCATACACTATCTGCCTTCCATAACTAAATTTCCATTGACTACAGATAAGCATGCTATAAAAGTAGCCACCATGCAGCCAAAACACTGAAAGAGCCTGAGTGTCCATCAACGGAAGAATGGATCAAGAAGATGTGGTTTATCTATACGATGGAATACTACATGGCAATGAGAAAGAATGAAATCTGGCCATGTGTAGCAACATGGATGGACCTTGAGGGTGTTATGCTGACCAAAATAAGTCAGGCAGAGAAGGACAGATACCGTATATATGTTTGCAAGTATAGGTGGATTAGGAGGAACTTAACGGAGGACCATGGAGGAGAAGAAGGGGGGAAATAGGGGTAGAGAGGGAGGGAGGCAAACCATGAGAGACTCGTGAATGCAGAGAACAAAATGAGGGCAGATGGGGTAGGGGGCAGGGGAAGGGAGGTGATGGGCATGGAGGGGGGCACTTGTGGGGATGAGCACTGGGTGTTATATGGAAATCAACTTGACAATAAACTATTTTTTTTAAAAAATGATTTATATAGCTTACAATAATGGGACATTTAAGGTAAAGATAAAGGAAACATTAGCAAAAAAAAAAAAAGGAGGGGGACAAAACATAAGAGAATCATAAATATGGAGAACAAACAAAGGGTTACTGGAGGGGGTGTGTTAGGGGGGATGGGCTAAATGGATAAGGGGCATTAAGGAATCTACTCTTGAAATCATTGTTGCACTATATACTAATTTGGATATAAATTTTAAAACTAAATTAATTTTTTTAAAAAAGTAGCCACCATGTACCATAACCTATAGAGTGAGGAGAAAAAAAAGTCAGGGAAGGAACAATCTACTTTTGGGTTTGAATCTCTCTCTGGGTTCTCAGATGGTGTAACACAGCCCCTAGGATTCCGAGGAGGGAAGACTCAGAGAAGGCCAAGTGGGTTCATGGTCCCCATTTCTACCAACACCTTTTCAGAGTTTTTTTTTTTTTTTTTTTTTTTAATGAACTGGAGATTCCCACATATGATTTCATTTGGAATAAAAGATTCTACTATTATTAAAGTTTAAATCTACTATTTCACTAGACATTTCAGAAAAAAAATTTTAGAAAAAAAAAATGAACCTCTTTGGGTTCTCTTCTCTCACTTAGCAGACTAGAGTGAAGTCTTTCTCTTTGTGTAGCTCCCTTTCTATATGGTTGAGATCCCTGAAGTCAGCAATAGCATCTTTTTCATTTTCTTATGTACCCAACACTTAGCCCAAGATTTGGTCCAGAATAAAATTTCCAACAAATATTTGCAGAATGAATAAATAAAGTGGTAGCTTTAGGCTAGTTACTGTGATAAACCATGATAACAGAACAGCTGTTTGTTTCTTACTTATAAAATGACCAACCAGGTGCCCATTCATTAGATGGCCTTCCACGTGGTGGTTTGGGAACCCAGGCTCCTTCTATTTTGTGACTCTAACAACCTTTATACCTCAGAGTCCTTCACCTCTATCTGGCAGATGGGGAAAGAAAGCATCATGAAGCCTGTGGTGGGAATGACCACTGAATCCCACTGGGAGGGAGCAGAGGGGGTGCTGGAGGGTGCAGTGCTAGCAGTAACTCCTCACTGCAGAGAGAATAACTTTGGTGGACAGCTAGCCAGCCACATACTTCACAGTGACATCAAGAAAAACATCAGCCTGAAAGCAAGACCCACTGCATAAGAGATGGCTCTCAAGGAAAAAAAGAAAAAATAAGAGTTCCTAACCACTTCTTACTTAAAAATGAACAAGTACATGAAAATAGTTATAGAGATACAAATTATAATTTCTCATCAGGGATTTTCATTGCATTTTACCATGACAAAGCAGGTTTGCTTTCATGTCAACAAATGGGCAGAAACTAAAACCCTTGTCAGCCTAAGCAGCAACATTCACTCCCACCATGTACTAAGTGTCTGGTTCCCTTATAGGAGAGCAGTGGTGGGGAGGAAACAAAATGGGAAATGAATGTGTATTTGGAGGCAACTAACTGTGACATGCAGAGAAGCCCAGAGGCCCAAGCCTGCCAGTATCCACACAGGTGACCCTGGAAAAATGAATCAAGCTCCCCGTACCTCAGTTTCCCTCACTTGTCAAAAGAGAAAGACAATCCCTACCTAACTTTGCACAATATCCTAAGCAGAGTGTGAGATCACATAATAACAACTATGAAAAAAAAATCCACAAAATATTTAAAATCCTCCAAAGTATTTTGGGACAGGACATGGTTGTTTTCCTAGCCAGATGGTGATTCTTTCAGTTCTCTGCCACTGCAGCTGAGATGTTTCTGGAAATCTCCTCATCAGTCAGTCTAGCATTTCCACTTTTACCTCCTCAAGTGTTATGCTCCACTCCATTGCTCAGAGTCAACAGGCCACTGCGGGCAAACCCCTTAAGCGGTCTGTACCTCAATGGCCACACCTTTTCACTGGGTAGGACAACACTGTGAAGGCCTAAGTGGGGGCCTGGGCCATGGCTCCCTTGAGGGTCCTCCTCCTGAAATCCAAACTCTGGTTCCCAGGTAGATCCAGTGGTGTCAGAGAGAGACCTTGGGCACCGTGGTGATCCACCCTCCCCTCCATGTGTCTTAAGAAGTTTGACCATGTGGGAGGTGCAGATATTAGCAGCAGCTCCACTCCAATGTTACTGCAAAGTAACAGCAGAGTACCATGCAATCAGTCTTTAATGTCAGCCCTAACCTTCCTAAATGGGTTTGTAATGAGAAACCCTTGTTTGTCACAGAGAAGGTATGATTGATGCGGCCTAGGAGTGAAATGAAGCCACAGTGACCATCTCAATAACATGAACAGCTGCCAAATATTCATTTAGCAGAATGAGTTTAGAAAACTTTGAGCAGATTGCTTTCACAAGGCTGCCTTCAACAAAAGGAAACATAATTAACGAGCTAATATCAGCATGTGTCTGGCTAAGCTAATGAATATCAAATTACACAGAAACCTGTATAAATCATCATTACCCTGAATTTTAATTGAACTTGCAATTAAACATGACAAATTTTATATACACTAAACCTTTAATTTATACTTTCAAATAAGGAATAATTTATCATTTTTAGTATTTCATAGTTAATTTCCCAATATGTGCACTTCTAATTAACAAGGACAGACAGGCATTTAAAAAAACATACACTCTCTCTCTCCTATGGCTCCGTTCATAACAATAATTTTCCCTTTTGTATATGTTAGAAACTATGTCCAGGAGTTTGAATGCCAAAAGGCTTACTGGCACATTCAAGGAAAGATCTTACAGCCAGAGAACAAGAGCAATGATTTCTCTTTTGCTTCTCATCTCATGCCTGGAAAAATAGAGACTGAAAGGGCAAGACACATTAATGCAACCTGGCCAGCGTCTCAGGTACTGGCTCGACCGTGTACCCCAAACTCCAGTCATTTTGAAAACACAGAGCCTCCTATGCTGGATGAGCAAACCATCTCGTGCTCCAAAAGCGGCACCACCTTAGAAATAAAACACCTTGCTCCAGCGTCAACACCAAGCCTATTTGTTTACCTGGCCAGCGGTAATGAGCTCACTCTGTGGATGGATTTGTATTTTATTATTATAATTACGCCACCATTATAAACATACCTCGAGCAGCCTCAGCATAAAAGGCAGGGAATGCTATTAAAACATACATATAAACGCACGGGGAAACAAGACAGGATTGTAAAAGGGCTGCAACAGAAACTAATTGGGTTTGCTTTTTTCCACAATCCCAACCTATTAATATGGTAAGTAGTGTGGTCTAGGGAGCCCCATGCTGGGAACCAGGAGATGACAGTTCTGTACCTGGTTAGGCCTCTAATTGGCTGTGTGACCACAAGCAACGTGCTTTACTTCTCTGTGTCTCAGTGTTCTCAGGGGCACAACAAAGATAATAAAGATAATTGTGAATGCTTTAAACATATGAAAATGATTTGAAAAAGAAAACACTATAAAATGTAATAGCATCATTTTGTAGGCGTGGATTAGACAAACTAAAAAAGCAGATGACAGCCAAGGCTCATGAACGCATATTTTTTTTACTGCAATGATCACATTAAATATTGGCAATTTAGTTCCTATTTCTCACTTGATACATGAAGGAGGCTAGACAGATGTTACCATCACCATTTGAAAGATGAGAAAACAGAGTCACAGAGGCACACTCTTTGAGGCAGAGGCAGAGCTGGGGTGAGAGTGCAGACTCAGAGCCATCTCTGGTGAGGCTCTTCTGACCTCACCATGATGCCTTCCTGCACCCTCCCTTATGAAGACTCGCACCCCTAACCTGATAGGACTGATGGTTCAGCAGACTGCATTACTCTAGAGAGGAAACAGGCAAACTTGGAGGAAACATGAGGTCAACAGCAAGAGTATGGTCTGTGCATGGCCAAGAAAGCAAAGACATATGCCAGCCAGATGAATGAGGGCAGAGAACATGAGAGAGCAATAGAAATATGAAGAGGGATGAGAGACTCTTGAATGCTGACAAAAACTGAGGACTGATGGATGTGGGGGGGAGGAGGGATGGGCATGGAGGAGGACACTTGTGGGGATGAGCACTGAGTGTTATGTGGAAACTAATTTGACAATAAACTATTTGTAAAAAAAAAAAAAAAAAAGAAAAAGAAAAAAGAAATATGAAGAGGGAGAGAGATGGCTGTAAGGGCCATGCTAAGCACCCACCCCTTCCATTGCAAACCCAAAGGCTCTAGAGATTAAACTGAATCAAAAGAAGCTGGGATGGGAGTCAGCTAAGGGAAATGAGAAGGAAGAGGTTTTGTTTTGTTTTTAATTAATTACTAGTTCATTTCCATTGCATATTCTCATTTTTGTTTCTAGAGGTCCCCTGACCAAAACAAAAGGAGAAGAAAAGAGGCGGGAGAAAAGTGGGAAGTTTAATGCATTTTCTGGAACACAGTGCTTGCCCCTACCTATGAAGCAGAGGGACAAATATTTTCACACATTATCAGATAGCTGAGTAAAACAGCCTCCACCAGAATTTACAACTGAAGGCTACCAGAATTTACAACTTGTGAAATTGTGCCTGTCTATATTTTCTCATTACACTGGACACAGGTTGCAGACACAGTGTGCACTTTCTGTTTCTTCTTTTTCCCTGTCTCTCCCCTCCTTCCACCGTCTCACTACTTCCTAGTTAAACCTTGTCTCAAGTTATCAACACTCTCCGGAGAGATAAGGCTCCTCTCACTTACAAGCTGTCACTAATAATCGAACTTTCAAGACTCCATCTCTAAGAGAGACTCCCTGAGCCACGCAGGTCACGAGAATTAACTGCCACCAGTCCTTGCAGAAAACTCGGCTCATCAATCTATAGCTTTCTCGTCATAATTAGAATAACGGCTTTGAAAATTTGGGCTGATGTTGACTTGGTCTCAGGCCGCAAAGAGCGCTGATTAAAATCTTGGTGTGAAAGTTAATGATAAGTGCTGGTGGCGTTGCCGTGGAGACAGGGACAAACAATTCCCTCGCTGTGACATTTTCAATGTCCTGGAGAAGAAAAACTGTCCTCTTTAGTGTGGCAGCGTATGAAGCTTATTTATGGCTACAGGGCTTGGTGGATTGATGACTGTCGTAACATACTGTCAAATCCTTTACTGACACATTCATTTTTTTTGGAGCCCCTGGTGCAGCAGAAATAAAATAAAATAATAAAAACAAAACCAGAGGGAAAATTCTCCAGCAAACCATAGATGGCCACCAGCGGACCTTCTTTTCGCTAGAGGACCTCAGATTTAATAGACAAAAAGACTTTGTACTTCTTGGCTCCATGGCCAAGGAGAAGAAATAGACGTAATCAGAAATCGCTGAGTAAGAGCAAGCAATATAGCAGCCGCCACATCAGTTCGGGTAGGTTTGTTATCAAAGTAAGCTATTTGTAAATATCAAAGATTGGTAACTGTGAGTAACTAACCCCTCCCTTCTTATCTTAGAGGGTAATGGCTTAGGTTTTGGAAAATTCTCCCAGCCAAAGAGACAAACCGGTACATCTCCTGTCATCATTACAGAGCATGCCAACCACAGCCGTCACTTCAGTATTCAATATAGTGACATTAGTCTCTGAAACCTCTGGAGAGCTTTATGATGTACAGAACCTGTTCACATTTGCCATTTCCTTGGCTCTTCATTGCATCCCAAAGCAAGCATCTTCATCCCCATTTCACTGATGAGGAAGCTGAGGCTCAGTGAGCACCATTCCTGAAGAGACAAAACTAGTTATGTGGCTGAGCAGGGACTCCCAACCTAACTCCTCAGTAGTCACAACCTTCTGTTGAGTAACCTGCCACTATTTCAGACCAGCAACCCAGTCCCGCAAGATCTGAACTGGTTTAACATAAGGTCTCTGAAAAGCTCCTGGTTCACTTCCCCAAGTGGCTGTATTTCGGCAGCAGATAAAGGGACTCTCCGTGACCGCATCTAGTCCATAAAGACTGCTCCAGGCTGTGGCATTTTTCTAGTTCCTTTCATTCAAGGATCCTAGTCATCATCATTATTGTTGTTGTTATTAATAATGATAATGAAATAAACTATGCAAATGTGGGGAATGGCTTTAGCCCTAAAACGCAGGCAGTAATGTGGTAATTTATCCAATAATGGAATCGCAAAGTGATTTTATTTGCTTTTATGGCTCCTTTCTTTCAGAGGAGCTGGGCATCAATAATGGCGGTAGTAATGAAATCAACTATGCAAATGTGGAAATCGTTTTTACCCTAATGTACCAATTTAGCCAGCGAAGGAAATTCAACATGGTCTGCTGTGCTTCCCGACACTGAGAGCCAGGCCTCAGATACTGACCTGAGCTCAGATCCCCAGATGTCATCGTTGGTCTTCTGAGAGCACCACCTTGTCAATGTCAATTTGGTGATGACCAACACCTCCACACCAGGGTGAAAGATTTAGGAAAACACCCTTACCGATTTAAACACAGACAGGAACATTAAACATGGAAGCAAGATGTATTCATTTTGACAGAATTCATTTTCTATGCAGAAGCCCCACAAAAAGGTCGTGTGGCAGGCAGGGCCAGCCTGGGTCACCAGTGAGAGCAGACCCTCTTTGGACCCAGCCATTTCAGCACATGCAGAAAGTTCTCTTTGGGAGAGATGGCTCCTGCCACAGTCCCCCTTTTATCTGCCTCTAATCTGGATTCAGTGGGAGCACATCTCTGGCTACATGGTAGGGTCTCTGAACAAGCCCCCATCGGAATACCAAAGGCGGCCATGAGTACAGCTTTCCCAATAGCCACTAACCTCTTCTACTTTCACCCCTCACTTCTCCACGGGATCTGTACTATTTGCTGCCATGACAGGGAGGATAAAGGACACAATGAGAACAGGATACAAGTAAAACTTGGAAGGCCAAGAACTCGGACCAGATCTCCACTTGACATTTATTGAGTTACAAATTAGAAAAGCCTGTGACACCCCTGAAGCTGGAGACCTTATTTTCCTTTGTGTCTCCAGACTGTGGCACAGTAAGTGTTCAATGGATGTATAAAAAAATACAGGAATGAAAGAATAAAATACAAAAAAAAAAAAAACGAACAAAATACACTTTAGTGACAGAGAACTCCAGATGTACACATTCAGGTACTCAAAAGTAAAGAATACACATGTGCAACACTGCCCTTAGATCCAAGTAACCAGAGCCCCTGACCCAAGCTAATCTCTTTAGAGGGTCCCGCTCTGACCCTCCTCCATCTGCCTCCCACCCCATGACATAAGGAGGCCATGGATCAAGGGCATTTCCAGCCTGCAGTCTACTCCCCAATTACTAGACCATGGTATAAGTACTTAGGATCCCTTTTCAAACAGCCCTAAGCTTCTTTACTGGACTGCAAGGACTTCTTCTCTAGGTCCTACCTCTCAACATACACCAGGGATGTACCCCTAAGTTCAAGGGATAGTCAAAGAGCAGCTGCCTGTGAGTGGAACATGGGTGGTAGTACATATGCAGGGGCCTCCGGTAGAGGAGAATGGAGTCAGGGATGGAAAGAGAAGGAAGGGAGCACCAGACCAGGGGCTTCACTTGTCTAGTCACCCTGAGCTCCACAAATGTTAGGTTAGACCTGTGTATGGATATTCATGTCCATCCTCCAGTTTAATTCATTTGCTGCCCATTTGGGCCAAAGCCCTGCGGCTATTGAGGGACACCTGCACTATGAGAAAACACAATTACCTTCTCACTCTGGAATGGGCTGAGGACTTGTGGAGGGAAGAAAAGGACCACATGAAAAACCTTGGATTCTAAACAGATTGTCAATATTTGAATAAATAAATAAAAAGGAAACCCCGGCTGTCAGTTCTAATTAATTCCCGGCAATCAGCTCCTCTTGTTCTATTAGTTACCATTATAGCAACACACTCTTGAATAAAATACCAGAAGCTTTCATTAGAATCATTAACATAATTTGATAACTGATGGTATTTGATTTCTGACTTTTGCACTTTGACTTGAAGCTTGGTATAAGATGTGATCTCATTGATTGGCTGGGTTTTTTTTCCTTTGCTTCTCACACCCACCACCCCAACCATGAACACTTCACATGACATTTCTTTGTTAACTGTAATTAATGTTCACATTTTTCACAAGTTGTATTATTTGGAAAAGCAGTCGTGAGGATAAAAGATGTGACAGAGATACACACATGTCTTCTTTCCAAAATGGCTTTATCCTAATTTAGGTTTGGGGGGAAAATAAATGAAGTAAGTCAAGCATGTATTTGTTTTCACAGTGGGGATGGATTGTTTAAAGTGATGCCTCTTGGAGAAACCAATGCAATTAGCTTTCTCAAAAACAAAAAGTGTCATTAAGGCATGAGTGAAATCTACAAGAGACAAAATTTGAATTGAAGGTGAGCAAGCCAGATTGTAAATCTGTCTCACTTCCATTGATCACAGGTGCTGAAAAAGAGAGGTCATAACCAGACCACTGGGGTTCAAGGTGACTCACACATAGGTAGAAACAAGCTCTCTCTCTCTTGCTATTTCCCTCCTCCCTTCCTTATTCCCTTTCTGCATCTTTATCTTTGTCTCCTTCCCTGTCTTTTTTTCATTACCGTGACTTTTCTACAGTTGACCAGTGGGAAAGATACCTATGCTGTATGTAAGCAATCAAATAAATATTCCTAGCCAAGGACTATCATTTTGGCTTGAATGGCAGGCACCAGACATCGGGGAATCTCTGGACAAACATGCTTATCTACCAGGTACTTGCTTGTTCAGCCAACAGGACAAATGAGGTCTTTTCGTAGTAGGCCTTTATGATCTCCGTGGGCACAAGGTAGGCAGGCAACAGTGTTCTGGTTTTTTTTTTGTTTTTTTTTTTTAATTTTTTTTTAAATGTTGTATTTATTTCTAGGAGAGAGAGAGAGAGACAGCATGAGCAGGGGAGGGTCAGAGAGAGAGGGAGTCATAGACTCCGAAACAGGCTCCAGGCTCTGAGCTGAGAGTCAGCACAGAGCCCGACGCGGGGCTCGAACCCACCAACGGTGAGATCATGACCCAAGCAAAAGTCGGACGCTTAACCGACTAAGCCACCCAGGTGCCCCAACAGTGTTCTGTTTTTAAAAGAAAACAGGGCAGGAAGGTGGGGCGCAGGAGGGAAATATATTCCAAGAAACCCAAATGTCCTTTAAGACTGAGGGTTGGAGGAGAGCTGCAGGGATGTCCACTAGGCCTGATACAAATGTCCACTGTGGGTACAAGAAGTGCCATCTGGGTGCACACACCACCCCAGAAGTCTACTGCACGCCAAGTATGTGCTGTGTTAGCATAGCTGAAAGTGGCCCAAATCAATCTCTTCTTGTTTTCCCCTCCCCCCAACCCAGTCTCAAAGGAGTTTCCTCCATCACATACTAATGGTCTGCAATTTATTTTAAAGAGGCTATTTTGATCCTCAAGAAGTACTTAGGGGAGCCGGGAACCATAAACACCTCCTTTTTAAAAAATTTGTTTCCTTTTTCCCAGCCTGTAATTTAACTCTGACTGGCACCATTCAAATCAAGCGTTCCAAGCACAGACCCCCATCAAGTCAGCTCCAACTTGGCGCACATTTTTACGACCAAGTTAGAAATCCCTTAAAACAAGGTTTTCAGAGGGAAACGTTTGACAGACTTAACTCTTGTGGTGCAAATATGCCACAATGACATAGCAATTAGTTATTCAAAATACGGAAAGGGATTACAAGCTTTTTCAAGTTGCTTCATAAATATGTCCTCTTCTGGTATACAATCAGTAATTATACCATTCTTACTCAACTGTAAACTTCCTGGCTATGATTTATATCTCATTGAAATCAACACAAAAGTATTTGTTTTCTCAAAGGAAGGACCTCGGCTCTAATCTCCAAGGCTCACACACATCAAAGCCCGAGAACTACTGTTCTGCCTTACCAATGTAAATAAAATCATACACAAATGTTTATGCAAATTAATAGAGAGAGGTCTGTCAAGAAACATTTATCTTCTGGGCCTGATGTGGATTTACATAGTGCTCCCCTAAGAACATTCCTTCAAGGGCCCGCAGTCGACTACGTATCACTGAAGAAGAAGAGCAAACTAAGGCAGTTCTCCTGGACCCTGTCTTTGTCCTTGCAGAACTAGTACCTTGGGGATACTAGTACAAGACTGAGCTGAACTGGGCACCAAAGTCATGGGCAGATGTTTCGTACTACCTCTATCTATCCCGGGTCCCAAATCCAAGAAAAATCCAGAAAAAAAAAAATCCAAGAAAATCCAAGAACCTCTCCCTCCAAAAAAAAATCCAAGGGAAAAAAAAGAACAAAAAAACCCAACCGCAACAGTTGGCCTCTGTTAGAAAATAAATGAGGGGCGCCTTGGTGGCTCAGTCGGTTAAGTGTCTGACTCTTGATTTCAGCTCAGGTCATGATCTCATGGTTTGTGAGTTTGAGCCCCGCATCAGGGCAGAGCCTGCTTGGGATTCTCTCTCTCCCTCTTTGTTTGCCTCTCCCAATGCTCTCTTTCTTTCCTCTCTCAAAAGCTAACCTAAAAAAAAATTATTTTCTTTAAAGGAAAGAAATGAAGATAAGACCTCCCTGGCTGAATGGATGCTCTTAGCTGTGAATCCAAAAGCCCTGGCTCTGGCCTGGCATGTAATAACCACCCTTTAAGTGTCAGTGTGGACTGGCTACACAGGTGAACACGAAAAATGGGCTTACATGGCAGCTCAAGGAGTAAGAGAAGCTACAGGGAAATCTAACACTAGTACATCTGAGCAATTGTAGTTTTTACACAGCACGCTGGACATACCTCTCGCCCAGAACTCAACATATTACACTGAAATGATTAGTTCCAATGTCTGCTTTCTTCACTGGACTACAAACTTCTTCATGGCTAGATCTACCCCTGAAGTGTTTATCATTAGACCTTTACCAGAAGATTCTGAACCAAGTTTGGTAGAAGCAACTCAACAGGAAAAGCGAGCACTACATCTGTTTGAGAAAGTTGAAGGGCTTGAATTATTGGCCTACAGCCAAAACTCTGGCTTGCCTCAAAATTCTTCTCTGTATGGAGTATTTTACTGCAGGTGAGACCTCGGAGTATCCTGCCTCTGAACCAGACTAAAGTCCAAGCTACAGGAGGGTACAACACAGCTATTTTGTACACTTCAGTGGACAATATTCAGCACAGTACTAGGTGTACAGTGTGTGCTCCTAAGTAACTATTTTCTGTCAGGAAAGACTTATAGATGGATGACTTTAGCAATTCTGAAATGTCAGTGTTTCCAAAGATACTTTTACATCCGATCTCCAAATTGTCCCTAAATCTGGCCATAATAGTTGCACTTCAAGGTTAAGTCCCTGGACCAGCAGATCCCCATTTAAGATACAAATGGGAGCAGGCCAAGCCTGGAAGTAAACTGGACCCTAAAGTTACCTAAGAATTATTCTGTGACTTGGAATCTAGTTTCTTATAGAAACAGATTTATAGAATATGGTCAGGCCTCAGAGTGACCCATAAAGCTTTTTATCTTGGACTCTTTTTAACTTTCAAACTATTTAAAACTTTTTTTTCTTGTTTGGGGGAATTCCTTATATGTGAAGCCTTGGAGTAGGCAGTAGCCACACCCAAGTCCCAGTAGAAGCCAGTGATTCCCTATCTTTCCTTCCCTACTGCCCTGGCAGCCAAAGCATTGGCAAGTCCCTCAGCTCAGTCCTCAGACTTAGAAGTGGGAAAAAATAAGCAAAAACACAGGGTAATGACAATTCATCTGTGACAGAGCTGTACAATGCATGGAGGGAAAGGTCCTTGCCTCCAGAAATATGTCTTGTGTCCTGTTTTTATAACTTCTGGACCATTGCCAGGTCCTCCAGCCCACAGTACATACCAAAACCTGCTAACAAATCCCCAGCCCATTCCATTTTTTTAAATTAAGAGAACAAGAGGTAATTTTGTTTTGTTTTGTTTTGAACCAAGAGTCTTTGCTGATACCCAACAGACCAAGATCAAATGGGGTACATTTGCCTTGAAAAGTAGTAGGAAGAAGTGATCTAGCAAACTAGTCCATAAACATTATAAATCCCACAAGCCACAAAGAGGTTCTGCTTTTCCTTGAGTATGAGTGTTTGTACATAGACCATTTTGATCAGAAGCAGATGGTCCAACCTAAGATGATCCATTATTCTGGCCCAAACAACCTATGTAACCACTGACAGATTTCTTAGTCACTTTAACCTCAGTTTCTCCAGCTATAAGGTAAAAGTACCCATCAGATGCTCCCTCAAGTTCCTTAGAGCTCAAGCATATTATAAATCTGAGGTCTGGCAAAGATGAGGAAGAAATGCTGTGGGGCTAGGAGATATTCTCCAGGCTCCTTCTCAGCTCAGAAATTTCTAAGCACCTCTAGTCCTTTCCTAGCCTTCTCCAAATATCCAAAGAACAAGTGTGAGCATTAGTCCCCCACTTCTGCAAGGCTGTTGACCCTAAACCACGATCTTGATTAGAAAACGGAAGGCAGGAACCCTGTAATGTTAAAGACCTAATTAACTTTGTCATTAAATCAAACTCTCTAACTTAACCTTTGGTTCTAGGGAAAGAATTGTTGATAGAAAATTTTGCTACTGATTCGAGAGCCATTACCGATTCTAAGAGGCATATTTAAACTTATTATTGCCCCAAACACATAGCTAGATGTTCTTATTGTACATGGTGGGGGAGAATAGCCACTGGTTCTGAGCAAGGCTGGGTGTCTGCTAATGTTCAATACATTTCAGCTTTTCTATGGTAAGACCTTAATTTCAGAGATTTATAACTAGTGTAAATCTGCCCTGAACAGAAGCCTGACACAAAATTACTTTGCCCAGTAGCAATTTTTTAAAGTTTTGGACTAAGTGCCTTTTATTCAACTTTACAATAAAAAAAAAAATGAAACAAAGCAAAGCATCATAAGAACTACCTTTAGGCTACAAACATTCAAACACGCACACGTGCACACACACACACGTGTGTGCAGGCATGCACACAAATGTATGCTTTGAGAATTATCACTGTTTTCTCTAGGCTCCTCAGTGCAGGTCCCAAAAAGGGAGGAGGACGATAGAAAAAGGTGCAGTGAGAAGACTGATCTCAGAAATGTGCAGCCCTCCCTGATTTCCAGAATGGATGAGCTCAGAACGTCGTATGAAATCATCACCCACATATAATGTCCAAGCAGTTACGGTGACTACTCAGTCACGAGTCTACATTTGGGGGCACATTCTCAACACCTACATAGGACTCAGACAGGAGGATGCCATGGGCCCGCTGGTCCCTATTCCATGCCAGGGATGACTTGAACACTTAAGTGATTCAAAGACAATAGATGATGAAGATGGGGAAACCACAAGGAAAAGAAAAATCAACTATCAGATCACCAATAAACAACTGAGTGTGCTAGGCACTGTTGTAAGTGTGTTATACATGCTAACTTACATAATAATCATTATAAACCCATAAGGTGGCTACTATTTTCCTGACTTTCAGACAGAAAAACCAAAACAGGTTAAGTAAATTACCCTGAATCATACAGCTACTGATGGAGCCAGAATTGGCATCCTGGCAGCTCCCAAATTCCTGCCATACTCATGAATGCCAAAATATTCTCTCCAAAAAGTGCTATAATTATTTCATCCCAATGCCCATGAATTATGGTAAGAATAACAACCTTAATCGTAATAATGGCTGGTATTGATATAATACCATCAATTGTATTATGTCATGAGCTTTACATACACTTATTACCCATTAGCGCAATCTTCACAACATTCCCATTAGGGTGGTACTTTTATCATTCTTACTATACAGATAAGAACGTAAGACGAAGAGGTTAGGTGAATTGCCCAGGGGTCATAAAGTTGTTAAGGAGAGGACTAGAACTCACTCCATATCTGCCTAACTCAAAAACCAATCCTCTACCCATTTCACAATACTCACATCTCAAGCAATGTCTGTGATATTTTTAGCAGAGTATACACAGGGCCATCATGCTAGCAATTTCCTATTCTAATTCCTCTCTCTCGTGTTCTGAATACAGACCCACTATTTCAGGAGGGGTTTCTTCTATCCTCCATGTACCATTCTAAATCCTACTCAATTCCTTTCTTCAAGGTGCTCTTCCTCACTGGGGTTTCCTCAGCCTGTTCAAGCTAATCCAATATTGTGCCACACTTGACATTTACTCTTTATATAATCGATCTCAGGTTTCCATTTCTCCTTAACACTGCCTATGTCCTGGGAGTTATAGGAGCCTACAGCAGAAATGAATCAAGTAGTCTGGCTTGAATTTCAACTCTGATACTAGCCAAGTATGTGATGTGGGTGAGTTACTTCTGTGTACCTCAGTTTCTGCGTCTGTAAAACGGGCATACCATGAATACCTACTTCACAGAATTCTGTGAAGATTTAAAAAGACGATATAGGTAAAATAGAACTTAAGCCAGCACCTGGCACATAATTAGGGCTCTATCAGTATTTGTGTTTGTTGCTGGTGTTGTTTTTGAAAATGATTTAGACCCTAGCTAACCTCTGCTTCCAGATATCCTCTGCTTGAATCCACCCAGAACCTGACAGTCAGATTCAACTTAAAACACCACTTTCTTCATTTTGCTCATTGGCTTGAAAGCTGCCCGTCACACAGGGAATAAAGTCCAAACACTCACTACTGAAAGTAATATCCTATCAATGAGGGCAGTGACCCCAGGATTTCCCTGTAGCAGTCAGGATAAAATTCAGTCTCTTCTGCAGGACTTTAAAGTCTTCTGAAAGCTGGCCCTTTTTCACTGAATTTCTCCTCTTCTTCAAAACAAGGCCCCCCATCCAGGCCAGGGAACAACAGTCACTGTACCATTGAGTCTTGCTGCACGCATCTTGTGACATTGCCTGCAGTCTTCTTGTGCCAGACTGTCTTTCCCACCTCCATCTCGACACTGAAATTCTACCAAAGCAGTTGTTCTCAAGCCTCGTTATAAATCAAAATCACTAGGGAAATGTTAAAACACACAAGCATTCAGCAGGTGTGGGCTGAGGCACAGGCATCCTCTGTTTCGAACACTCCCCAAAAGACTTTGATTGTGCAGCCAAAAGGTTCACACATCCTCATGACACCTGTAAGCTGTCACTCCTGCATTCCAATCAATACTAACCATTATTCCATCTGACACTTTACACAAGTGTACCCTGCCTCCCCAACTAGACTGGAAGCCTTCTGAGGGCAGGGAACAAGTCTAACATGTGTATAAATACCTGGGCCCAGGTTGTATCCCCCTTCTCGTAGGTAGTCATACATATTTTTGATATGCATTTTAATATCGACTCTCTGGAGAACATAATGTCATGGCAGGTGGATATGAATGACATATTTTCTCATCAATCTCCGTGCCTGGTACCACTGAGTACTCAATAGCTAGCTTGGGACACACCTGGCCAACAGCAGTTGCTCAGTAGCTACTCAAAGACTGTTTGCATAACTAGGTCATCTCTAAGAAACCAACATGCACACAATACAGATAACAACACCAGTAACATGATCCCTACCACACAAGTTCAATCCAGTGACCCTTTCCTGAGTGATCAGGATATTGGAAAAAAACAAAAAACGGCTACCTTGAGGTACAATGGTAGTGGTCCCTAATTTTTCACAGGCATTTGTGATGCCAATTCATTATCTGAAGGTCTAGGCTCCTCCATTCCTTCCCACTAGGGTTTTAACTTTTCCATTACTCACAGCTTTGAAAAGGGGACTCCGAGACAAAAGAGCAGTCTGGCCAGATGAGCTCTGTAGGCGCCCCTGAAACTCCAAAAACAGGCAGTGCTTTAAAGGTTAACAAGTTATCTGAGGCCCCTCAGAAGCAAACCAACCCATGACCAGTGAGTAGGGCCATGGGATCAGTCTGATTCCTGAGCAGAAGCTTCTCTCCATGCTGGCCACAAGTGCCAGAGGCAGAACTTTAAGATGAATATGTGATCCATTATCAGTTGCTATTACCATCCTACCATAGCTGAAAGAAAGAGGCTATTACACATAATACATAAAATAACATTTAGTAAGGAAATCTGGATAATTACTTAGTAAAAAGGACATTGAGTCAGGTTCTAAGCCATTGCCCTGAATTGGGAATGGCATTACTTATGTCTTAAGTTAAATTGAGTAAAACTTCCTAAGCACTCCCTTAAAGAACACCTGTAAGTAATGAGTTGGTCTATCTCATCCATCCTGCTTTGTGCCTCAGTCCTAAAGAGCAGACCAAGATTACGAGCCCCCCACAGCCCATAGCCCTCTAGGCTGGGCCAGCTCAAGGTGGCGAGCTCCTCCAGGTCAGTGGGGAACAAGGGTTCCCCTAGTGTGCACTGGAATGGCCACAAACAGAGAGAAGCCAAAGAGATCAATCAGTAATGTGTTTTCTTTTCTTTGTTGCAACTGATAGACATTAAAATGCATTCAAAATTAGAGCAGACAGAATATGAGTGAGCGCACTATATGGAACCAGAGATGATTACAGCTGACTGCATTCCAGTAGTAATACCGCCATCACCAAAACCCATCCATCATCACCATCACTAGAATTCCTTCCATGTATCTGGTGCAGAAAAAGGGATCTCACCCACCCACAACTTTTTTTTTTTTTATATTTTTATTTATTTCTAGGAGAGAGAGAGAGAGACAGTGTGAGCAGTGGAGGGTCAGAGAGAGAGGGAGTCACAGACTCTGAAACAGGCTCCAGGCTCTGAGCTGGCAGTCAGCACAGAGCCTGACGTGGGGCCCGAACCCATGAACCGCGAGATCATGACCTAAGCGAAAGTCGGACGCTTAACCAACTAAGCCACCCAGGTGCCCCTCACCCACCCACAACTTTACATACTGTCTACACACTGATAGATTCCCAAATTCCTATTCCCAGGACTAACTCCTTCCCACAGACACCTCCCTATTCAGTTACCTTCCTGAAATCACCACTTGGATGGCTAAGAGGAACCTCAAATTTAATCAAGTCCAGAACTTAAGCTGTCATTAGCCCAAACCTGCTCATTCACACCAATAAAGTGGCACCTCCATTCTTCCTACTGTTCTTCTGCGCATCTCACTCTGCGTTTCTCATCAGCAAATCCTTTCATTTCTTCCTTCTAAAATCTGGAATGTGACCAGGCTCCACCACCCGCATGCAACCACCCTCACCCACACCAACCAGAACTCTCAGGCTCGACAGTTGGAACTTCAGCTTCTCCACTGGCTCCCCTGCACCATGGCCACGGTAATTAATGGGAGATTCCACTTGAGTCAAATTATGTTCAGTGCCTTTCACTGGATTCTAATACAGAATAAAACCCCAAATCCTGGCCAGAGCCTATAAGTCCCTGCACGACCCAACCTCTAGCGCCATGGCCATCCCCTCGCTTACGCACCTCTCCATGCAGGCACCAGGCTCTCTCCTGCCTCAAGCCTTTGAATGTGCCAGTACCTCCAAAGACTCCCCCACACACACTGACCATTCATCCTCCCACCATCCAAATCTCTGCTGAGCCACCACCCATCAGAGGCTTTCCCTGAGCAACCTATGTGAAGCACACCTGTCACCTCCTTGTTCTCTGTTCCCCTCACCAACACACCGCACTGGATGACATAAGCTGGATGAGGTCACATTTGATTTTTGGTCATTTTTCCCCCTGTTTTTGTCACTGCTGTTTCTCAACACCTAGAACATACTTAGATGCTCAGGAACTATTTGTTGAAGGTATAAATGAAAATGCAGTGTTAGCACTTGCCAAATGTTAACTGCTCTTATGTTAAGAGGCTGGGCCTTCATTTGGGGTCAACTCCTGACATGAAAGTCAGTATCCTTTCATTACATGATTCTACCACTTCAAGTTAAGCAAGCTCACTTGTACTCTTTTATAGCATTTTATAGTTTGTAAAGCGCTTTCACATGTAATTATCTTGATTTTAAGTGCTTCTCACTACAACATCCAAGTATTTCAGATAGGGAAAACCAGTAAGAAAGTGTTAGCATCCACCCTAGGTCTCCTGCTCCTCACCCCCAAGTCCTTGTCTCACATGCACCCTCCCTGCTTGGGTGAGATGCTGGCAGCACCGGGCAGGAAGAGAAGATCAGGACTTGCCCTCCAAGTGCTCACAGTGTTCAGCCTGCAGCAGGACATGAGCAGACATGTGTGGGGCTTAAGGATGACAAGTCCAAAGTGGGGGGGGGGGAGGGGGGAAAAAAAAGCTCCCAGCAGTGGCATTTCTGGAGGAATAGGGTATATCCTGCTCCTCATCCCCGGAGCAGCTATTGGTAGGAGCTGACCACTCACTCCACATCCTCCTTCACTGCCATGCACACCAATCCTTCAGAAAATTTTGGAACAAAAGCTGAGAGGATAGTAAGAGCAAAACAGCTGACCCCAAGCTGCTGCCCATGAGAATCAACAGGAGTGCTTTTTGTTTGTTTTTCAAAGTGACAAAGGCCAGCCCCACCCTAGACCAATTAAAACAAGAGTCCGTGGAGCTTGACTATGAGCATCTTGTTTCAAGCTCCTTAGGTGATTATAATGGCAGCGACTGATGCCAACCAGTGGTACAGTGCTTCATCATTGCAAAGCGCTTCTTCTTCCATTAGCTCCTTTAATCATCTGAAAGGTCTTGGCTGTTGGTGGGGCAGGCATACATATCCCAAAGTTAGAGGAAAAGAAACAGACACAGACAAATGGACTAACTCCAAGTCCCCCAGTTAGCTAATGAAAGACAACACAGGGACCAAGCATGGTTCTAGAAATGAGCTGTGCAGAGTCTGCAACTGTGTAAGTACCCTGGCTTAGTGGGCTTACAGATAGCCTGAGGATCTTGTTGAAATGCTGATTCTGCTTCAGCAGATCTGCGGTGAGGCCCAAGAATCTGCATTTCTAACAAGCTGCCAGGCAATGCTAATGGTCCATGGACCACCCTTTGGGTAGCCAAGACCAAACAGACATACCTCAGTAGTAACTAAATTGAATCCATTCTTGTTTCTCCATGTGGGGAAGGCTAGGAACCTTTTAACAGCCTCCTGGCAGTGTCTCAGTTTGGGGCCAAGTCCTCCACTACACTATGCAAGTCCTATAGCACAACCAGCTGGCACTCCCAGCCCTCTACCTGTGCACACCAAGTCAATCTCGTCACATTCTGTGAAGCATTATGCAGAGCCCATTCACCATTACCACTAACATACACACACACACACACACCCCAAAACTACTAAGATCTAAACTACTTCATGATTTGCACGTGACCTTCCAAACAATCCCTTCTTTCCACTCAGAGAGTGGTGTTAGATTCCCACATCAGCAGCAAAGATGACCCTTAGCATCATTTGTCAGGTTGGAATTGATTACATCCTGACACCACTCCATTCTTGGAGATCATCCTTTTATTATTCAGGGAAGGGTACACTATTCCTGAGGTCATTTTTAAATGTTTTGTGTGCCTTTTAAATATCAGCTGCCACTTATATAGAGAGACTTCAAATGACTGCCTAAGATATTCCATTTTAGCCTTAAATCTTTAAATATACTTATGAATTTTTGACTTTAACTGATTGCCTAATGTCTCTTACTTCATAATGGAAATAGATCCCATGGAATCCTCATTAACTCTATCCCGTTGGGGCCCTCTCCTTGAGATGGCCTTATATCTCAATAGTCAGCTTCCCAGTTGCTCCCCATGAGATATACTAAGGTTTCTGGTCCTTGGGCCTAAGCATAGACCTGGTCCAGTCTGCATCCAAGGACAAAGGAGCCATGTTTCTGCTCACCTGGGACAGGTTTTTCTCCCACCAACCTTCGAACCACCAACAGCCAGAATATCCTCCAAGTGGCTAAAATCTAACTACCTGGCAGGTTCTGATCCTAAGTCCTTGGTCTTTCCTGCCCAACACAGCTCTCCTTGATAAACCTCTACAACAGTTAGCTTGAACCATGCATTTTAGCAACTAATTAAATACATCCATATCATAGAAAAGTCTGGTCTTCTCAAGTGGGGAGGGCTTGGCCCATATCATACCCATTCACGTGTCTGGTTTGATGCTGTGCATGAGCAAGAGCTCAGTACCAAACTGCTGATTGACTGTGAGTGCTGCCAGTGGATATGTTTGGTACCAACATGCCACCACCACATGTCCAACTCTAATCAAGCAAGTTGCTGGTCTATGAATGCCCTGGCACAACCACTAAACCTCACCATTCTCTGCTGCTGCCAAGTCCCTTCCCTCTTTACCTAAGAATGACTTCATACCTAAATTTGATCCAGGAAAAAAATACACCAATCCAAATTTTTCCAGTGCAAGATCACCAACACCATAAGCAAGCAAGGAGGGGCAACCTAAGACTATAGTGACCTCTATTCAAGAAAGCCAAGAATCCCTCCTGTGTACACGATCATAGCAAATCTTCCCAACTAACAAAATAACTGAAGGGGTACAGTCTCTTTATTGTTTTCCCTAAAAGCTTGCAAAAGATTAATTCTAGTATTCCTAATTGTGGTCTTAATTTTGGGTTTAAATCTAAGGAAACTGGGCTCATTGTACTTACCCCCCATACCTGCTTCTGAGGTTACATCACTAGCTAAAATTTAATGCGCTTTACCATGCTGGTCATTACATCTCTTGAACCAAGGCTGATTGTGTCTCAGCTTGTCATACAGGGAATTTCTGTTTCACACCATGTAACATACATATGCCCCATCCCCAAATTCTTCAGAAAGTTCACATTCAGATACTTCTATTTATAATTATTGATCCTTATGTATAGTCTAACTTTCTGTGCCACAGTTAGGACAGATGAAAAGGAATTCCCAAATGTGTAGTAGGGAGCATTTAAAAAAATCTAAACTATACTGCTACAAACTCATTTATATCCCAATATTTATTTTTCTGCATCTTGTCTAAGTTCCCCTTAGTGTTTAGTAAAATCTTGAAAAGTGGACATTTTATCTTCTATCCCTCTACTGAGATATTAAATAGCCACCCCAAAATGAGTAGGATACATTACAAATATATGTATTGATGACCCAGCTGCTATTTGTACATTTGAAGTATGACATCTCTACTCCTCTATCATCAAGCAGAAGTAATTAAGAATAATCAAGTGGGTGTTAATTGGATATAATGAAACAATCTCCAGTCAGCCTGAGCCTACTATTTGCCTCCTACTAATAATTATGAACACTAAACACTTGTGCTAATCTCCTTCTTCTTACAGAAGCCAAACAGAGATACAGTATTTACTTAGCTAATGGCTTGTTTTGTCTGCAATTTAGTCTGTTTTAAAGCTAGGAAACTCATAATTTGCCAAGCTGTCACCAGCTGCTGGGCCCAGACCAGGGATGTAGGATTCTCAATGAGTTCAGGGTATGTCATGTGAAATGAGAGGACAGATATTAATTAAGCCCACCTCCAGTTGCAACTGTACCTGGGCATGTCGAAGCAAAAGAATAAAAAAAAAAAAAGAAAACGTTCTAAGTCTGCATTAGTCAAAAGTACTTGTGGACCATGCACCCATTATTGTCCAGGGCTTCATCAAAGAGAAGAGTTTCCACATGTAACCATCAGGAAGTCTCTATTTTGCTCTTTAGAACGATCTCCAGAGGCCTCTGCCACTACAGAGCAGGGGTCTGGCCTTTGATCATATTACTTCAGGAGCATCTTGGCTGTTGGATGACTATTATACAGTAGTGAACCAAAAGTGTCTGATCGAGAGTGACCATTAGAAACATATTACTGGCCATTAAGCAGATGGCTAGATGTTTTTAAAGAGCTCTTACATAGTAATAGAATCCAGAGTCATTGGCTGTATTTATTACCCTCCCAAGAAAGTGGAAAAAATAAAAAGATTGAATGTTTGTTCCAGAGGTGGTTAATTTCATTCTCCCAGGATCATCAGAAGATCACATGCAGACTAGAAACTGGCAGCTGGTGCTACAATTTTATAACAGGCTTCTGAACAAGATGATTAAGGTTAAATTCCTTATCAGAACTCAGGTGGGATTCCAAATGAAGGCCCTTGCCTGATGGTAGTGGAATTAGAGTTATAAAACAAATATGCATCTAAATCATAGGTCAGCAAACTTTTCCTGTAAAGAGAGAGTAAATATTTTAGACCTTACAGACCACAAACCATATGTCACAATTACTCAGATCTAAAGTTATGGCATGGAAGTAGCCATGGATGATAGTAAATGAATGGGCAGGGCTGTTTACCAATAAAACTTTATTTATGAATACAGAAGCCTGCAGGATTTGGCCCATGGGGCACAGTTTGCCAACACCTGAGTTGTACCATACTGAAATTGGCTACGTTACAGGTGATAGTTTGGGGGAAATGAGTTCTCCTACCCAGGCCTCCATCAATAACCCCTATTTTACTTCACAAGGGTAAAGAGATCTCATTTTCTCTAATAATTACATTTTTGAAAATGTGCTTGAATCAATATATTCTATGTCACAACCTACTTTCTATTAATACACACTTTCATGTGAAGTTTTAGCCTCATTTTGGGATGAAACTACAATGAATAGGAGTCAACACCCTTCTGCTCAGCAAGTATTGCTATAGAACTACATTTACTAATACTTATTTTTTATTATGTATATATAAATTGTGTTGTATAATGTATGTGAATATTCATATATACATCACCTCTTCTGCTTCCTTTCTTCATAACTTCAAACATCAAGTTTTCTTAAAGGTAAACCATCTGTAATTATTTGGTATACAAAATCTGTCCATTCTAGATCCACTATCAAATAGGAGTACATAACTTACTACAATAGAGCTATACCTTGGATATTATAAAATCTGGAAGGATTTTATTGAACTTCAAGGCAAAGTGAAAAAGCACAATGACCCAGGGGTGAAGGACTCTAATACTTTAGTCTTGGTTCTTTTGATAAATAACTGTGAGACCTGGGACATATTATTTAACCTCTCTGAGCTTTGGTTACTTCTAAAAAACTAAGGAGTTATATCAGAGGATGGCTAGAGTCATCTCAAGCTTTCATATTCTCTGACCAGTAGACAGAAAATAGCTTAATTAGCTCACTTGATAACAGGATGATATTAATGAGGCCAAAGGAGCAAGTTAAATAGCCATGCAAGGCTAGTTTGAAATAGAGCAAAACATGGTCTCACAGCATATAACTCATCTTGGTTGACTAACAGCACGTGGCTAGTTCAGTTCTCCAATCAACAACACAAATAATACATAATAGTAAGTCAGAAACAGCTTTATATAACAGTATCATTTTTAAGAGTTATCTCCTTTCTTTTTTTTTTTTATTAATGTTTTATCTATTTCTGAGAGAGACAGTGTGAGCAGGGGAGGGTCAGAGAGGGAGATACAGAATCTGAAGCAGGCTCTGAGCTATCAGCACAGAGCCCAATGCGGGGCTGGAACCCATGAACGATGAGGTCATGACCTGAGCCGAAGTCGGATGCTTAACCGACTGAGCCACCCAGGCGCCCCAGTATCATTAATATTTTTATATAACGATGACTACTGGACTATACAACCAAGTATTTCATCCTCCTTCTTTACAATGATGTGGTAAAGGACCATGTCTCTCCAGTGCGTCCTGGACCAGTCCGTGGTCCTACTATGCATGATCAGAATGGAGTGCACACCATGTGTGATTCACTGTGTAAATATGACAACAGCTGAACTGGTCTGTACTCTGCTTAACAAGACAAATACAGTGATCCCATGCCTGGATGTCAGGCAGTGTCAAATTACTGTAAAAGTTCCTAAACAATTACGTTCCATTTCTACACTTATCTCATCCTGGACTGGTAGCCATTTGCAGACCATGTCAACAAGTAGATAAGGTCTTCCAGTGGCCGCTCTCTAGTATGTAGATGAGAACAGGTTTAGAGGAGGCAGGAAAACAAAATTAAACATAATATCACCATGTTTTTTCTTCTCTTTTTCCAGGCCTCTATTCTCTCCCTATAACATAGTTGCCCTTGAAAAGTCCAACTACCCATCTTCCAAGTCTTAGTTGTATTTGCCGAGCCATTAAACAAACATTTACTCAACAACTTCTGTGTGCCTGCTACTATTCCAGGAACTTGAGAACCAGAGGTGAACAAGACATTTTGGTCACTCTCCAGTGGAGTTGAGGAGTTTCTTTTGAAAAGGCAAGTCCTGGGCATATGTGTTTATAACGTGTCTGTGTTAAGTGTGTACATTTCCCAATACTCAGTCCCAATTTATTAAGCACCAAATATCCACCAGACAACCTGATGGCTTTGGAGGTGTAAACAAAAATGAGAAATTGCCCCTGTCCTCAAAGAGGTTATAGCTTAGAGGACCCTTCTATGGAATCTTTCAAGTTAGTGAAGAAGTGAAGCTTTAGTATCAATTCTATTTCCATAGGTTCTGTGAGGCTGACTCTCATCACATGGATGGCTACAACAAGAGCTTCGACCTGGGCCTACATAGATACACAGCAATGTTAGCAAACATACTATACTTGAACTGAAAGGATCCACAGAGAACTTCTAACATTTTGCTGATAAAAAACTGAGACCTTGAAAGGTGAACTGACTTGTCCAAAGCCATACAACTAGTGGGTAAAATTAAGCTCCAACAGGATCATGTTCAAAGTGGCCTTACTAGGTCTAGCTCCAAAGTTAGCCACTGTATTTGCAAAGTAGGTCTGACCAATACACAAATATCCCAGCTTCTGCAAAATCTTTCATTCAAAATACATGGAGATAGGATGCTGTGGCAGCATCACTGCATAAGAAAGTTTGATGAACACCTAGAAGGGCTTGGGTAGACCTGAGGTCCTCTCCAGATCTTCTGCCCTCATGATTTCCATGATGTTAAATGTCCCTTCTGGTCCCCAGCTCTATTGTACAAACATTACTCCACTACTTTGGAAATCTAGATAGCCTACTAAGAAAAAAGTAGGCTGCACATAGTAGGAGAGTGAAAGTCATGCCATTATAGGCAGACCTTCCATCATTCCTTTGAACAGCCAGGGTCAGGTTCATGTAACAATGAAATTCAGAAGCTTCCAACACCCCTGGCTCTAGGTCTAGACATAAACTTATTCATGATCTCTCATCCAAGTCCTATTGGCTTCTGAATGTCTTCTTGGTTCTCCTCCTGCCTTTCTGGACCACAGCACTTGTCACATGGTGCTGTGCTCTCAATAAGACCTTGGACACCATTCCTATTGGCCAATCTCCAAGCAGCCCTGAGAAAATGGCCCTTTGGGTCCTACACAGACCACAACACCCCATCTCAACTTAAACCTCCCATGCATAGTACAGGGGATTTGTTCAAATTATCCACACTTCACATAATAATACCCTCGCCCCACCCCACCCATGGTCCTTCCAGTCACTATCCTAATGGTGGAGAAAAGCTTCTATTGAACTCTATGAAATTTTCCATTAATTCAACACCCACCTACCCACATCTAAGAGCTCTTCAAATTCATTAATGAGCATCAACATTAGACATACAAATGCTTATACATGTCCTGTAACTGGAGAACTAGATTGTCAAGGTAGCCAAGAAAAAAAAGTATAAATCCGAAACTAGCTTACAGAAGGTCAGGATTCCTCTAATTAACAACAAATGGCTCACAATGAATAGCTTGATGAAGACAGGGCTCTGCACCATAGTGAGATTTTTCTTCTATTTGCAGAGCAACGAAATCATTAAGGTAATAGATCACCATTCCCGCTAACAGAATCTCTTAGTGTCATCTCCTTCAGTGTGCATGCAAGCAGAAGACACACATCTATTGTCTCTTACTTCTGGAAATTGTAAATGTAGGGAAATTGTCATCATTAAATTGAATGTAACGGTCCTCTTCCCCTCTCCCCCTTTCATTCTTTCACTCTGTTCCTCGGCTCAATCTGACACATACCTTGTAAATGTCAACCCAAAAGTATGTCCTGAAGACCAATGGGCAGAAAGTTCTGATTACCAGCAAAAATCCATCATGTGATACCGAACAGTCACCCCTGCAGTGAGAGGAAATGATAATTGCTTTCCAAGGTGCAAGGTGGAGCAGCTGACCTCAAAGTGTCTCTGGTGGTATTAACATGTAATAAAGATGGGTGCAGACAAAGGCCACTGCTGAACACACCAGGGACTCCATCAGACATCCTCACCTCTGAGGCATGTGGTTAAGGAGCATACGCAGCTCTAATTATAGCCTACTCTTCATGTTCCAACATCTTAACCCAGGGCCTTCTCCATTCAAGTCTACTGGGGAACCATGAACCTCTCACCGGGTCCAGAGGAACCCTAGAAAATTCCTAACCAGGGCTTTGGGAGGGTTCACACCAGGAAGTCAACCCCTTTGGGGAAAGAGGAAGGAACATGGCAAGTGAGCTCTGCCCAGGGAATGCCTGGCTGGTTTGCTGCAGAGAAGAATGTGTAGCTTTGAGGTCATCAGCATGTAGCTTGAGAGGTCACAGAGAGAGCTCCTCTGAGCAACCAGCGTGCTGAGCCAGCAAGGGGAAGGAGGCGGCTTCCTGACCTGAGGAATTCTGCAGGAGGCCTTGCTGTCCATGGGTTGTCAGGGGCTGTCATTGGGCCACAAGGACTGTTTGGCCTTGAGCATTAGTTATGTTATGTAAATTACCCTTAATGAAAGTGCGGCCTTGGTCCATAAAAACTTAACAATGCATTTATCTTCATTTGAGCACTCCCCAGCAGCCACCACCTCCCTTTACAGACCATATTAACCGGGTTTTCACGGCATGTCCCTGTCCTCCACAGCCACTATCAGGAGGCCCCAGAAGAGGGAGAGGAGTTGGCTTACACTTAACAAGACAAATGTGCCACTGTGGAGGTGGCATCAGGTGGCCCGAGCGCACATACAGGACGGCGGAGCAGATGCAGCTGTGCCCATCCCTCCTCCCCAGGCCCTCTTTGTGAATGATGTTCAGATGGCTGGAACAGATAAAACTTAGTTTTGCATTCTTCAGAACTGGATGTCACCTCTGATTCATCAGCAAGCATTTATTAAGTGCCTCCTATGTACACAACCTACAGCAAAGATCTATCGATCACTCTCTCTCCTTGCATGTAACAAGTAAGCAATGGTTTCTCACTCTGAGACACCCCATTTGAGATGCCCAAAGCAAACTTCTAGGTACTTTACAGCTGCTGTTTGCAGTTTTATGCCAATCCCCACATTTGAAGAAGAAATCTCAAAAGTTAAAAGTCCATCTGAAATCCTCAGGTGCAAATTTCAGTACAGGTCCCCAAAGGTGAAGAGGGAAAGAACAGAAATTACTCAGCAACTGGGAGAAGTCATTTGGGTCTAGCTTACCTTGAATGCAATTTACATAATTATAAAACATTTTAAAAGTAAAACACCTTAACACTGCATGTAAGATCTTCCACAGACTGATGCTACCCACTAACAGGCTCAGCTCATCCCTGTCATTTTCTCCTGAATAACCAAAGAGGCCTCTTCCCAGGGCCTCGTCATCACCAAACTCTGTCCAGTCAAGAACCTTTCACCTGTTACTCCCTCTGCCTGCAGTGTTCTTCCCTCTCTCCTTTCCTAATTAACCCAGACTCCTTCAGCTCCCCTGGAGAAATCCCTTCATCAAGAAAGCCTTTCCAAACCTCTGGGAGTCAAATTAGGTCTCACTATGGCACCACATCTTTTTGCTCCCCAGCTCCTGCCCCAGGTGTGATCAAACGTCCATTTCTCAGTGACTGCATGTGTGATTATTTTATGACCTTCACCTCCACTGGACCATGAGGATACCGCTTCATGAGGACAGCAGCCATGTTTACTTTTCCTACCACCAAACCACTAGCATCAAGCACACAATAGACAGCTAAAGCAATTATATGTTATACATAGATACATGCATAAATATATACCCATCACTTCCTCTCCCCAACTATGAAAAAGACACCAAGAAAAGAACTATGCTCATATTCACTGGACAGGAAGAAGGCATGAGAGACCCCAATGGTGACTGAACACTAGAAATAGCCACCAGGAGAAGCCAGGTAGATTCTAGGTGAGAACATCTTTAAGAATAAGTCACCCCTTCTCAATAGGACAATGGGTTTCTCAAACCCTGCCATTTCCATGTGTTCTGCCCTGGCAGCCTAACTGTGGAGCTATGGTGGCTATAGTTCATCACCTGGTCTGGAAGCAGTTCTACTCCAAGTACGAGTTCTTTGTTATGCCACTTGGCTGCCAGGAAGAAGACAGATATTTGTTCATTTGTTTTCCAGGCAGCAAAATACAGAAAATAACTATAATGAAGCACCAGGCCAGCAAAGAATAGTTTGCTGGAAGTCAAGAGCCGAAAGGAGTTGGCTGTCCTGCCCCAGAGCCTAGGAAAGGAAAGGGTACAATCCCCAATTTAGAGATGTACTTGCAAAATGCCGCTCTCACCTGGATATCAAAGGGGTTGCAATGAATTAGTTGGCCACAACTTCCTGGAAAAGGAGATTACCCCAATTTGTTCACCTCACAAAGGAATTGTGTGAATCCTATCTGACCCCTGTTTTTCCAATCTAGGGTATGAATTTAGCTAGCTTTGAAAATGTTTTAGGGCTTCCACAGAAATTTGTAAAATGTCAGCGTGAAAATTTTAATTGAGTTATTAGCAATATCTCTTCTTTGAATGACCTTTTAGTACTCCTTATAACATATCACCTCCTTTTACTACCTTCTGGCTGACAGTTTCTAATATATTCCTTCTTCCTAGATGATATCATCTGTCCTTGGGTGGAATTAACTAAAGCACTCTACATTCAGAGGCTGACATTAATCCATAGCCCCAGATTCGTAACAGCTGCTGGTATAAACACCATTTCCATACATAGGGTTTTAACAATGACTGGAAGAAATGTGTAATATTCGCTGGACAGTGATGACATGCAAACAAACGAATCAGGGTGACAAGCAACAATGATTCTTTTTAATTTTTAATTGGCTGAAATAGTATATGCACTGCACAAATCTAAAGGAACACTGCTAGCTTCATGGAAATTTTGTTATGTCTCTTAAGAATCACACGTGTAGAAGCAGCTAATCAAAAGAAGACATTATGAGGATGAATGGCAAACAAGTTGTTTGTTGAAGTAACTTTCTGATACTCAATAAAGAAAATATGATCCCATATTCTTTGTAACCCAGACATTTTGCATCATTCCAAGAAATGGAAAAAGTAAATCAACATGGCATGTGGATACAAAAAGGTACATTCAGAGTTGAGAATCACCAAACAGGGAAAAGATAAATAAAGCCTGTCCCCCCAAAATTCCTAACTCCAGTGGTTTCTCTTAACAACCTCCAGGCACCCAAACCACATGCTCTTATGTGAAAATGACCAACAAAAGGGCAGGAGGCCCCGGATCTCCTCCAAGTCCTAGCAGTCTGCTCCTACAGACTTTATATTCCACTGGAAACAGGCACGTATACATCAGTGCAGTCACAAGCAGTGACATCTATAGGGACCTCACCGGCATTTTTCATCAGCTCAACCATGTTATTTAGAATCCGAGGCAGTAATGACCAGGTGAATGCCACTCTGCTGATGTAGGTCCCAGGGCTCAAGGTGGCTGATAATTAAAGCGTTGTTACACGCACTGTGCAGGGGGAACCCAGTGGTGGGAGGAGGAAATTTCCAAAGGTAAAAGAATTTATAAGCAGACCTAGAGGAAACAAGATTGTCCAGAAGCCAAGTTGGGGTTCAGAAGTTCTGCCCTTTCCCCAGTGCCTCAAACTACACTCTGCACTCATTGACCTTCATGAGAAAATGCCAACCCAGTTTTCACACCACCCAACACCCTGAATGCCTCAAGTCACAAGATGGCCACTGCCACCATATTAGGATATTGTGAGGTGTGGTCATAATGTGACACCCTCAGTGGGGAGGAGATTGAGCATTCACCCGATACCCTGAAGGCTATCACTGTTAGTAGTCACCTGGGGAACAGGTGTGTATCCAGGTGAGCATCAACATCCAAGAGAGTCCTAGGTGAGTGAGAGAAAAATACCTCCCTGGCTTGGATTCATAAGGCACCAAGCATCTAGGAGCTTCCTGCTCCCATCCTCTGAATTAAGAAAAGCATCCACCAGTTGGAAGCAAAAGTTGCCAAGTAAGGCCCCAGGTGGACTGGAAGAAACTTGACAGTGTTCAAAGCCCTGAGAGGTGGCTGATCAAGGCACAATCAGAATGCCGGGCTCTGCAAGCCAGTACTCAACTCCCAGTACACCCTTGATGTCTCTTTGTTATCCTCAAGACCTGGTCCAGTATGTCTCACTGTGCCAATGAGAAAACAGCTTATCCCTGGGGCCAGTGTGGCTGCATCCAACATGGAAAATCAGGGTAGTTGAATCATCAGTCCCTCCCCTCCAACAGATTTCTGCTAATTGCAGAAGGTTCTGAGTTTTGTTCTGACCAATAACAAAACTCTGTACTTTTCTCCTTATTCTACTACTTCCAAGTATTTAAAACCTACCCATCCTATTACTCTCTAAGCCAGATTGCCTGTTGGACTAATCTAAGCCCAGTTAATAGGTCTAATTATTTATTTATATTCTCCAAGTAATATATTTCATTCACTCAGTCACTCAACCTATTGCCCATTTCCCATGAGCCCAGCACTGCATTAGGTATGAGAGCTATAAACGCAAACAGGATGTGGTCCACACTCTCCAGGAACTCACACGCTAACTAGGCAACAACCTGGAACAGATTCTAACTTAAACTTGGGCTATCTCTGGTAAGGGAAATATCGTGGTTCAAGGGGCTATTTGGAAGAATGTCCAAAGTACAGCAAGAAAGCAGAGGTGTCCTCTGCACAGACATGATGCCAGCCCTCTGTTCAAGACTCCACATTATAGGAAGAGATCCAGGAAGCAGTAACAAGAAAATCAATTTCCCTCAGTGAGGAAAGGGGACTGCAAGCCCAGCAGGTAATGAGTTCCACCAGTCCTGGCCCTGCATGATGGAAGGTTGACCTCATGGTAAAGTACATGAACTGGAGAGTCAGACAGACATAGGTTCTAGTCACAGCTGAACCATCCTGGGCAAACTACTCATCCTAAGCAAGACTTAGGTTTGCTCACCAGTAAGACAGGTTAAAAATGTATGCCCCTGTCCCCATTGAAGAGTACGCGGTTCTTCAGTATGGCCTGTGGCACCAAGATCACAAGGGAACTTATCAGAAATGCAAATTTTCAGCCTCCACCCCAGACCTCTAGAATAAGAAACACTGCGGATGGGGTACAGCTGATGGTGATACTCTTGAAAGTTTGGAAAAGACGGATGTATACACTTAAAGGACTGATGCTTATGGAGTGCTCTGCAAGGTGCCAGGCATACAGGAAGCCCGCCTGCATGGTAGTTGCATCATGAGGTCCTGGGAAAGTGATGTAGAAAAGTACATAACAGGGAGTTCATCTTTGCCAGAGGTCAGAGCCAAAAGGAAACATCAAGTGTTCCAGAACCCCCTGGGTGATTATCAAAATGCAGATCCCTAGGCCACACTTCAGGCCCATGACTATAAACTTGGAAGGGGAAGATCTGGGATCTACAGTCTCATACATAGGCATCTACAATGTAAGTACTCTCTCACTGGTTTGAAATGTGGTGCAGGTGGGAGGGGCAGTGTTGTTATTGCTTTTTATTTTTATTATTTACTTATTTACTGCTTATGCCTGTATCTACCTCAGAATAGCTCCTACAAGAAGCCCCCTCTCAAGTTCTTTCTTCTACTGTGGGTCATAGCTTCCTCTTTCTCACCTTCTCCTACTCTATTCCCCTCTCTTCCCCTCTCTCCCTCCCCCCCCCCCAACTTCTGGCTTCTGTATCACTGCCCCTATCTCCAGCCTTCTTTCCCTTCTGGTCTACTCTTCAAAATCACTCCCTGGGTGATACTTCTAAAATAAAATCTAAGCATTTCACTTCACACTTAAAAATGAAAAAAAAAGAAAGCAACCTTCACTGCCCCCCCTGCCACCCCATGAAGTAAGGCTTTATGGCAGAGAATTCCAAGCCCTTCGCCTGTCCCTGTAAGACCTTTCCCAGGCTGAGTCCAGGCTCCACTGTGCCCACTTCTCTTAAGGCATCATGTATCACCACCAGGGTCCAGTTGTTCCGTGCCATTAGGCCTTGCTCTTCAGAGGAGAAATCTCTTGTCCTTCCCCAAACCCCTCCATCACTGATTCAGCCATCAGAGCATTTACTGTTACCTTTACTACACCAACAGCTCCAAAAATGTAAAGATTCATTTATATATAGCCTCCACTTTGAAAAATTCCACCAAAACAATCATGGAGGAGTTTGGAAAGGCAGTAGCGGTCCTCCTCACTGCCTTCCACTTATCCGACAGGCTGGGGTAACCACCACTCTCCTCATCCTCTCTAAAAACACACAAGCATGTCAAGTAAATCTGGACAGCTGCAACGCGCACATCAACATTGTCCAAGGTAACTGGGTAGTAGATAGTTGATATTGGCATGGCAAAGCTTCTAGGGACATGTGGACCTGATGCTGAATAATTGCTCAGATTATACTCCCTTCCTACCTGCATATGCACACACAGGTACGGCACATGGCAGCCTTAGGCTCACAGAACTGAACTGACAGAAAAGACTGAAGCCAAAATGTGAATGAAGAAATTGTGTGTCTGCCCATTCACCACAGTGAGCATAGCAATAGAATGAACCATCCATCATTTACCCTTTGTCATTTACTACATACTTTTACATATTTGCTACCTATATTTCCAAACCTCAGTTCACCAGGTGGTTTTGATCATCGGACACTAGTATTAAAAGTTTTGCAGGGGCACCTGGGTGACTCAGTCAGTTGACTGTCTGACTTCAGCTCAGGTTGTGATCTCATGGTTCATGGGTTTGAGCCCTGCATAGGGATCTGTGCTGACAGCTTGGAGCCTGGAAGCACTTCAGATTCTGTGTCTCCCTCTCTCTCTGACCCTCCCCCACTTGCTCTCTCTCTCTCAAAAATAAAATAAACATTAAAATTTTTTTAAAAAAAGGTTTTGCCAACATTGTACGGCACAGTATTGCAGAAAAAAAAAAAAAAGCATTCAATTCTGGAAACAAAATACCCAGGTCTCTTTGACACTTAACTTCACCTTGTATTAGCAGTGTGACCTTAGGCAAATCCCTCCAACTCTTGGGCCTCAGTTACCTCAGTTGTAGAGTGGAGTCACTACTCCATGTTGGACCAAAATCACGGTTGCTTTGAGGATCATCTGACATGAGAGAGGAGCATGCTTTGTAAATCTAATTCATTTTTCAATGACCAGTCTGCTCCATTTAAAAATCTTATCCCACGTAGTTATGCAGGTGTCTAGATACATTTTCCTCTTTTCTGACAGTATTTGTAATAGAACTACATCAAACTTCTCTTCAGTTTTTCTTTCTTTCAGAGTCTAGGCCTGTGAGATCACTTTCATCCTTCTGAAATTGTTTTTCAAATGTATAACATGCAATTGTCTCCTGTAATGCTTCTTGGCTATAAATGAATTTGGACTTTTTTCCTCCTCCCTTTACTCAATGAGTTTATTATTGCTAATCAGTTGAATTTATCCACATTTTCTATTCATCAAAACACCTCTTAGTCTTAAGGGGGCTTCTTGGGAGTAAGAGTATCCAGCAAGATGAGTGGAAGGATGAGAAAGAGGTTCAGGGAGGACCCATATGGGTCTCTACAATACTTCCACAAATCCTGCCAACTGGCAGACAGAAAAACAACAAAAGGTTGCTTTGTCTAAGCACAAACATGCCGCTTGGTCATTCTGCCCCTTCCCTGGACCTTCTGCCTCCCATCCCCATACCAGATCTGGTGCTCTATGAAGACAGGAAAGTCGTGGTTAGTCACAATTCTGCCACAAATTTCTTCTCGCTGCTACTCCCTGCTGATGACATTAGCTGGAAGACTGCCAGAGCTCAGAGAGGAAAAACTCACCAAAATGATCATAAAGCCATTTAGGAAGATATGAGCATGATCAACACACTAAATAATAATTACTCACATTTGTATTCCCTGCCAATCTTCATATACAGGGTATAAATGTAACCTGCTCCAAATGAATCACCTGGTTCTAAATGCCGGAGAGTCACAGTCCTAGGATTCTCAACAGAGTAACCCACACATCTCATGCCACAGGCTTATAACAAAGCCAGTGCCGTGAACTGAAAGCCCAAGAACAAAGCCTGTTGGAATTTTTAAACATTTACTCCAAACTTTTCATTATGGGTTATATTCTTCTCAAATATTTCATCATGCCTTTTTCCTCTCACTGGTTTAAATCTCAATCACTAAAAGGAATGATTTGAAGGCAATAATGTAGAAACAAAGGGGGAGATTAAATACAAATTAAGCTTTCATTTGTACTGTTTTTCCAGACTGAATTAAAGTGATTGAGCTAACTTTGGTGTAAAGTAAATTTTACAGCGGTTGGAAATGATAGAATGTAAATTGGATTATACTATTTAAATATTTTACAAATAATTGAAATGGCATTCTTATAAGTTATGTTCAAATATTCACGTTCAAACACAGTAGATCATGCTGACTGGCTCTAGATATATATCTTTCCTTCTGCTTGTTATTTCTTCCATTACCAAAATGAAACTCAAAAAAATTCACAGAGATAGGTCAGAGGGTACCCATTAAGATCGTGGGAATAAAAAGTCATGATGATATAATTTAAGCTATTCAAATTAATTCATTCCAACAGATATTTATTGATTACAGAGCACTGAGTAAGCTAATGGATACAAAGGAGAAGTAACCAGTCTTGCCCTGTAAGTGCTTACCATCTCCCAGAAGGAGGGAACATAAACCACATCAAATTATGCTACTTAAAGCAAAATAACGCAAAAGTATAACACACAGGAGGGACAGGGGAAGGCTTAACAGGGTGGATTGGGAAAGACTTTATGAAAAAGATATTTAAGCTAGGTTTTGAAGCGTAGACAGAATTTCTACTAGATAAACACTGTAAGAGGCATGTATGAAAAGAGAGGAATAAATAGCCTCAATTCATGGAAATAAGAAAACATGGGACATATCTGGAGAATAGAGAACAGAACAAAACAGAACAGAACAGGTCAAAAGGACCTAGGATGCCTTAAAAGTAGTGAGACATTTTCACAGCCATTCACCAACATTTATAGATGATCCATGTTCCCATAAGCTCTATGAGGAATATGAAGAAAAATAAAGATCACTTCCCTCAAGGAATTGGCATTTTAGTGGATATGCCTCGTAAATAAACACCAAGTAGAAAACAAAAAGGACCCTACAGTGGTGTAGATACAGTGTTTTGTAAATTAAGTGGAGGAAAAGGTCATTACTAAGCAACGAGGAAGAGGAAAACCTTGAAAGATAAACAAGTGAGTATAAACACATTCATTCACTCACTCACTAAAAATATGCATTTATATTTACTTTCCGACTATCTTGCATATTGAGAAAAATAATGGAAACAAAGATTAACAAGACACAGTCTATGTCTTAAGGAACTCAGTTTGACTGCAGCAAAGGAAAAAGGTGAATAAGAGAAAAGAACACTCAGCCAAGGATTTCAGAGCACAAACAGTCCTATGTCGTGAAGGCTGGTGAAACTACTGAAGATGTCTGGTGGCAGCTTTTAGAAAACTGACCTTAGTTTGCATCCCTCTCAAAGCAGAACCTGGGATGAGCACCTGGGTGCAGGGGGTTTATTTGGGAAATAATCCTAGAAGGATCAGGGGAAGAGGAAAATCCAATGCCAGGGTACGTGATCAAGCTCACTGCTCTTGGCAATGGGGCATGAAGGAGCCTTCTCCAGTATGCCTAAAAAGCATATAATAGCCCTCTCAGAACTGTCTGTGTGAAGGTCAGGAGGCTGGGCACTTACTATCAGCTTCAGTTCCCCAGGGATTGAGGGTTGCCCCTGCAGGGACCACTGGCTCCCTTGCACGTCCAAATTGAGCCTAATTTAGGCACAGAATCTCATGGCTCCAGGGAAGGTCCTTGGGCAAAAAGTGGAAAGATTCACAGAATAACAGGAGGTAAAACACTGTCAGCAAGAGTCTGAGCTCACATGGAACTGTGCACTGTGGCTGTGACTGAAACCACAGGTGCCTTGAGGATTGGGAAGGAGGACCCAAAAAGTGTCTGCTAGAATCAGGCAGCAATCTGTATGCAGGAGAGGATAAAAGGAAAAAGGCCAGAAGTAACAGTCACGGTCTAGCCTGGAAAAGAGAAAGATGAGAAGCTGAATAAAGGGGATGGGACTGGTGGGAAGGGATGGATGTTGAAATCATCATCAAGGATTAAGCAACCAATGAACTAAGGAGATACATCATAGATAACTGAGGCTCTAAACATCCATGATAGCACCATGGGCAAGAGGTAAGTGAATGAGAGAAGAACAGCAGACAGAAGATGATGCCTAGGAGAAAGATGGAAATACAGGACTAGAGTTTTGGAGAGAGTGAACTGGAAATTATCAGCAGAGAGATAGTATCTATACTCACAGTTTTTTTTTTTTTTCCTAAAAAGACTATACATAGGAAAGAGGAACAAAACCAAAGCTTCGAAACTAAAGAAACCTCTATATTTAATGAGTGGGAAGACAAATGATGAGACAGAAAAGGAGAGGTCACAGTGTCAACATAAACAGAAAACAAAATTTCAGGAATGGTCAACAGGGTGAAAGATGATGAAATCATAAAGAGCTAGAAGTGTCCACTGAACATCATGACTCAGAAGTCACAGGAGGGCTTCAAAGTACACAGTGCAGCAGAGAGGCAGGCTGGCTCCATGTTTTGTTTTGTTTTGTTTTAAAATAGATTATTGTCAAGTTGGTCTCTATATAACACCCAGTGCTCATCCCCACAGGTGCCCTCCTCCATGCCCATCACCCCCCTTCCCCTCTCTCCACCCCCATCAGCTCTCAGTTTGTTCTCAGCACTCAAGAGTCTCTCATGGTTTGCCTCCCTCCTTCTCCCCAACTATTTTTCCCCTTCTCCTCCCCCATGGTCCTCTGTTAAGTTCCTCCTAATCCTCCTATACATGCAAAAATATGGTATCTGTCCTTCTTTGCCTTAAATTAACAATAGAACTCCCCTATGACCCAGCAATAGCACTGCTAGGAATTTACCTGAGGAACAGAGTTTGATTAATAAAAGTTTAAGGACTAAGGGAGAAAGAGTCAGTTCTTTTCAATAGGGGGTTCTCCATCTAAATCACATAATGTGCTTTCTGTGACAATTTTCTCAATTCTTCCTCCCAAAGGCAGTACCGAACTAGTACCCTTTGAAATTCACCGAAGTTACTATCAGTATCTCAGGACAGGGGTCAGAAAGCTTCTACCATGAAGAGCCATGTGGTCTCTTGAAACTACTCAAATCTGCTGTTGTAGCACCAAAGCAGCCGTCAACAATACCAAAATGATTGGCACAGCTGTGTGCCAATAAAGTTTTATTTATGGACACTGAAATTTGGATTTCATGTAGCTTTCATGTCCCAAGAATTATTCTTTTTAAAGTGTTTTCAACCTAACAAAGAAATGATAAAAAAAAAAATGCTTTCCACCTTTAAAAATGAAAAATGATTCTTGATCCATGAGCCCTACAAAATCCAATGCTGACGCCAGATTTAGCTTTTAGGTGATAGTGTGCCCTTACCTTAGGACCGTAGAGCTTACTTATCACCTTACTTATAACCTTTAGGTGACAGATGCTGCTATTAGATGCTTCAAATAAATAAAGAGAGAAGACAACACCATGAGAGAGAATTAGGATCAAGAATTTGTTTTTGTATGTGTTTTTAAGAGTAGGGATGGGGCATCTGGTTGGCTCAATGGCTGAGTGTCCTTCATTTTGGCTGAGGTCATGATCTCATAGTTCATGGGACTGAGCCCCAATTCAAGCTCTGTGCTACCAGCAAAAATTCTCTTGGATTCTCTCTCTCTCCCTTTGCCCCCCTTCTCTCTCTCTCTCTAATTAAATAAACTTTAAAAAAACAGTAAGGAAAATACATGTATCATGACAGGCTAACAGGAAATTACCTTTGAAGAGGGAAAGTTGAAGCTACATGGAAAATGGAGGAAACTGGTGAATCCCTACTGTAGATGAGGGAGAGGGGCACAGGATGAAGGAGTGAGCTGGGCAAAGCAGAGAGCTTCCTCTGAGAGGGAAGGTGAGGCGGGAAAGGCAGGCTGGAACCAGATTACTGAGGACCTAAAATGCCAACCCAAAGAGTTCACACTTCATTAGGTGAGCAATGAGGAGATACTGAAGGCATTTAGGCCAAGAAGTACAGCACAGGAATCAGTAATATATTGGGTCTCCCCACCACAGACTGAATAAATAAACCAACACTCTACACATATTTACATAATGGAGGTATGAGCAGAATAGAAGCTGAAAATATGTGACAACAGACTCTTGTGCTCAAAAACTGGCTCTACCAATGCATTCTGGGAATGGAGGATAAGACAAGCTGATAGACTCAAAGACAGCTAACTTTGATATATTCACATATAAACATGCTCTTACCCTCAAGAATTTGAATATGGGATATAGCAACAGGCTATGACCTGGGCTTAGAGCAGTTTGGGGTTGAAAGCTGGGGATGGGGAGGGGGCTGAGTATAGTAGCCAGGGCTACATTTCACTCCCAACTTCACTATTAACCATTCGCATGATGCTAGAACAGGAAGTGAACATCTCTGGGCCTCAGTTTCCTCAGGGTCAAATGGTAATTAGAATACTGTTCTTATACCTAAAAGGTTTAGAACAACGATCAAAAAAGCTAGTGGACATTAAAACGCTCTAAATATATAAGACCCTACACAGATGGAATACTGTAGTTGGGGGACAGAAAAGTTCTGTGATGTCACCTGTCTGTGCCACTTCTCTAGACTGCCCTGTTATTACGTATATGAATCTTTCTCCCACTGGGTAGTAGTAAATGACTTCACTGAAACTCAAACAACACCCTGTTTAACTGACCTGCAGCTTCCATTCTTTGATGTTATCTTTTTTTCTTAACAGCTTTTGGAGAACAGGCTACCTTTCCACGGCTGTGGTTCTGGGGTAGAGTCAAGTCATTTGCACAATGACTGGGCTTATAGCATGACCCAGGGAGGGGTGGGATAAGGTGGCACTTCAGGTGGGCCTTGAAGGCTAGTGGGGATTGGATCCAGAGAGGAGAGGCAAGACTTTCCAAGCAGTGGCACAGGTCAAAGGGCACATGATTTATTCATTTAGGCTGAGCACCTGGAGGCACCGGGAGCAAAAGCCAAAAAGCTACTAAGTGAGAAATACCCATCAGAGTCCAAGTTTATGAGAAATATTATCTTCCTTGTACAGTTCAAATTTCGATTCTGTTTTTGCAGCTGAAGTACAGGACATATAATCCTTTAATATGAACAATAATCATAGTTGCCAAGAGGCACCGATATTGGTGAAGCCGATATTGGTGAAGCAGTGAGAACAACACCAAAGGCTTACATTCATATTTATTATTTATTAAAATCTTTCATTTATCTTAACTCTTTACTCTATATGATAGTCCTGTCAGGTAAGTAAGGAGAGGATAATTTTCCCTATTGCATTAAAAAAAAGAAAGAAAGAAAAGAAAACCGGGGCCCAGAGAAGTTAAGTGAGCAACATGAGGTTACATAGCTAATAACTGATAAGGGAGGATTGCTGTAGGAAACTGGGTTGCCTGCCTCAGAGCCCAGTCGTGGTTTTCTCTCCATACCTATTGCAGGTTTTCCCTGTGATCCAGAAGTAGAGAATTCCTATGAAAACTTTCATGAGCCAAAATGGGGCAGCACAATTACCATTCATTTATATGGAAAGATTTCCCGGACCCAAGAAACAACCACTCTTAGGCTTTCCTGATACCTTCTGACACTTCTTGCTAATGGATGCACATGATAAATCCAGATAAAGGAGAGACGCTTACAACACAGCTCAAAGCTAGGGAGGCTGGATGCTGAGATGCTGACTATAATCCGGGGAAGGAGCTTGGCTCTCTCACTGCACGAGGAATGTACTGCCTCCACAGGCTCATCGCAGAACTGCTGAACGATGTTTTCACCTTGTGCCTTTCCTCATAAAAGTGAAAATCTTTGGATTTCTTTCCCTTAGCGGAAACCAATACCAACAAAGGTCTTTGTAAAAGTGAAGCAGCATATAAATATAATGCAAAGTTTGGAAAAGCAGGGGATACCTGGAATCGCTTGGTTAAATATCATTAGGTTGGCAATGTCCTCTGCCAAAAGCAACAACCACCAACTTTGCACACTGACAAAGGGAATGTAGCATGACAGACCAAAATCTAAAGTCAGAGGTGGGCAACCCATGGTCCAGGGCCAACTCCTGCCCATCACCTGTTTTTATACAGCTTGGTTTTTATATTTTTAAATGCTGGGGGTGGGGGTAGGGGAAGCTAAATAATAATGACATGGGAAATTATATGAGATTCAAACTTCAGGTCCACAATGACACTGAACAAAGACAAAGTCACTCATTGATGACGAGTCTGTGGCCGGTTCTGTGCTGTAACAAAAGAGCTGAGTAGTTACCAGAGACTGTATGGCCTGCAAAGCCAAACATATTTACTTTACTATGACCGTATGGATTTTTCCAGAAGAAGTTTGCTGACTGCCGTTCTAAGTCACAGGTCTGAAGCTACAGTAAGGATAAAACAAGGGGGATTTCAGGAGACAATAGAACCGAAAGTTCCAAGTTCCCAGTTATTACATGTCTCACTTGTGAAAACACGGTTTTGAGGGGGAAATTCTCAATCTGCTGGTACCTCCCCACTGGGTGCTGTTGGGGTTTATGTGACAGTTTCATGACTAAAGCTGCTTCTGACAGTCCCTTTAATTTCTCTTACCCATCCCCCTCCATGCTCACATAGGTAGAGCCTCATTGCTACTTGAAATGAAGATGCTCTCGTGTCAGCTCTAAAATCAGTATCTCACTTCCTCAGACAAGTGGATATTTATTGACAGGGTGTGGGATGGAGAAAGAAAGGAGAGAGACTGGCTGTCCAGAAGGCAGTAACCTTGGTGGAGATGCAATGTCGCCAGCTCTAAACCATCATTCTCACAGATGTACAGCATATTATTTAAAGGGAAACAAATATCAGCCACTGAATGTCATGGCAAGGACACATCTCCTGCCTCTTAACTAAACTTATCAGAGCTGCAGTTTAATATGGTTCCTTTTTCATCCTCCCCTCAAATTCATCTTCCAGGGCAGCTCTTGACACCACCAGCAAACAGTCAAGACGAAGATTTAGTGACGTTCGCTTCAAACAGATCTAGATTTATTGACACGTGGGGCTGGCTTTCTTTCTTGGGAGCTGCAGTACACAGGATTAATTTTAACTGTTCCCGAATGTTGAGCGCTGCTTTGCAAATGCCCAAATGTCTGACTGCTCTCTCGTTTCGTGGGGGAGGTCAGTTTCTACAAGGAGCAGGACTCTCAGTGGTGGCCTGAGCTTTCTCTCATCACACTGTCCATTCTGCTTTTTAATAAGAGGGAAGGAACCTCAGCAAACTTCCTGCCAGAATTCCTTCCCCGTCCACATCCTTTAAGGAACCCCGGTCTCCCTCTCTGAAATCAGTAAAGAATCAGCCGAACCAGCAAGCAATCTCAGTTGCTACCAAAGCTTTGCATCTTGTTTTAAATCTCCCTACTTGCCCACTGACATTTGAAGGCCTGAAACCAGAGGGCAGGCTGCTGCAAGCCAGTCCCCTTACAATCTAGCTGTGTGTTTTCTGAGCCTTGGACCACATCACTGAGCTCGGCCCAATTGCCACAAACCCACTCTGTGAGCTCACTTTCTGTGCCACAGTTCTGCGCTGCATGGGGCAGAGGCAGCTAGCTGTGCCAGGGATGCCCACTGGCTGCAGGAAAGCCCAGTGTCTGTCTCTAGCCTTTCCCTGCTGGCCTTTTCCTGCCCAGGCCACGTCTGTACCAAGACATGGTGAAAACACAAGAATGAGTACCGCGTGGGGGCTTGCAAGCACAGTGAAGAGGGAGCAGAAACTCAATAGAAGAGAAGAAATAAAATCTCCGTCAATCCTCTCCTAACACTAGACTGAAGAACAAATTTGCCGAGCTCTGTTAAAAGATTAACTGCTAGATGAAAAAGAGCTACTAAATGTAAATTTAAAAGTCCAAAAACACCCAAGAGGCATAACTATAATTATTGCTGAGGGAAGCTCTTTAAGACTAAAAATACATTTCCATTAACAATCAAAATTAGTTTTCATTGCTTTTTTTTTTTTTTCTGGAGCTTTCAGTGAATAACCTTTGATGGTAGTACATGATAATGATTCATTAGAAAAAGTGGATTTGTATTTCAGAAGTATGCACAAAAAAAATTAGCCAGGAGATTGTTCCTCCATGTAAGTCAAGCGGCAGAAGAAGGGAACATTTTTAGAATGAATAATGGCTCCCTATAAAAGCTAATCCAGACAGCAGGTACCCACTTTGACTACCCTTGGCTAACAGAGCTGACAAACACATATTCCCCAAACCTCCAATGCCTTAGAACTGGTAGTGTGGTGAAACATCTTTTTCTTCAAGCGCTGGTATGAAGGGATGAGCAAAAGACATCATATTGCCTCTAAACTACCACCACATTAAATCATTATTAAAGGAGCATCTAAAATGATGTGTAATGAACAGGTATTTCATAATTATTTTTTTCTACCTTTTTATTGAGTTCTATTTGCAGAGTGAAATGCATAGACCTCAAATGTACAACTCAATCCGTTTTGACTAAATGCATGCACCCAGGTTTAAATACCTCAATCATGACCTAGGACATTTCTAATTTCCACATCTCACCAAATTATCTCCTGTTCCCCCCAAGAAGCAACTGCTGCTCTGCTTATATCACCCCATATTAGTTCTAGGATGTCATATAAATGAAATCAGAGAATAAGTGCTTATTTGTGCATGACTTATTTTGCTCAGCTTAATACTTTTGAGATTTAATTTTGATTAATTTTTTTCTTAAAACTTAGCTAACATAACACTTCGGAGGCCAAATGATTGGGGGGATAATTTGACAAGCAAAAGCATTTTCAGAAAGAGGTAAAAAGGGGAAAAAAACACCCAGGTTTTCCTAGAAGTGTGTTCAGCCAAGGGACAAATTGGAGATTTTTCTTTAAATGTCGTAAATCATCCTGAAAGGCCCTGGAAATCCTGCGATCATCTCTAATTCACTCACCTATCCCAGGGAGGTGTGATGTAATGGTGAAGTGTACATAATTCATAAGTCTAAACCTAATTATGATGAGTGGCCTCAAAATCTGATTAAAAATCATTAGTTCTGCTAAAAAGCCTCAAAACAAAAATGAATATATAGAAAGGATAAACTGCTCTGCTAGATGGATTATTCTTTGAAACTCTGAAACGAGATGATAAAAATAAATTATTTCAAAGAATCACTGCCAAATTGGCAAGTATAAAACCTAAATGCTGAGTTGCTGGTAGCACGGTGGCACGCATGGCCCACGTGAAATGCTGGGGACAGATACACAGTCTTGTACCCAACAAATAAATAATAAAGAAATGACAAGGACAAAACTCATGTTTTTTTCTAAAGATAGGGCCAAATTGTAGCACAGGAGTTGAATAAGGGGTAAAACTCATTGGAGCCAAGGACCCAGGGGGCCTGCAGTTCTTCTAGGCCCCCAGCTCTCAGGAGGAGGAGGGACTCCCACCCAGAGCATCAGAAGGTCATAGAGCTGAGACTTCACCATGTCCTCCATGTTCAGAAAGCACTTCCTGCTGCTGTCAGAGCCTTTTCACATCTGTTACAGCATCTCATCTCCGTAAACTTCTGTGAGGTGGCATTATCAATACCTCCCTAAGTACACACTAGCACTCCAGAGTATCTGAAGCTCTGTTACTAACATCACTTCCTCAGATTTTCAACATAACCTCTGTAAAGCAGGTAGGGACTTTGCCCCTTTTCAAAAATGAAGTCTTTTGCCCACATAACAAGGCTATTCAGTGGCATACTTAGGGCTACAGAATGTCTTTGACTTTAATCCAGTGATCACATCACTACAATATCATGCTCTGAACAGGTCTAATAAACCCAAATGACAGATGAGAAGGCTGAGGCATAGTGGCAAAGCAAAGTGAATCCTTCAACACTAGCTTACAGCAGAGCTGAAAACACTTTAGGTGATAACATACGGGAAAAAAATAGATTTCTCAGGACCAACTTTTAGATCTCAAGGCATCCTCTTTTTTGGCTAGGGCACACTTTCTAAGTGTCCTTGCCCCACTGGACCAAATTGGAAGTCAAGCTCCCACTTGAGAGTCACCTGGCCTTGCCAATATACCTACCTCACCACCTACTCATTGGAGTCCCAATGACTAGCATTAAATAAGCAACTTCTCTATCTAAAACTAATTCTAAGCATTTTGCCAACATTAGTCTTTTAATCTTCACAACAATCTTAGAGGAAAGTACTAACAACGTTCTCATTTTACATGTGAGAAAATGGAAGCACAAAGAGGTAAATACTTTGAACGAGGCCACACAGTGGTAAGTAGTACAGCTGAGACCTGAACCCAGGCAGTCTGGCTCTAAAAGCCACACTCTTCACCACCAAACTGTAAAGAAAGTACTAGTCCATGCAACACTGGATCATCCCCAACTTCTCCACTCCAAAGAGTATGGGTGACAAGAACGTTGCTAAAATATAGATACAGTATATATTTTTTATTTCAGAGAGTGGGCTTATATTTATATGTGCAAACAGATTAAATAAATCATGATTACAACAGTAAACATGTAAGTTCTGACCAATAACTACTTGCCTTCCCCTCCCCCCAACGCTAACAGCTGCAATAAAGCTTTAACTGTAAAGCGATGCACAACCAGCCATAAAAGTATGTAAAATAAATGAGGATAACATAATGAGGGAATCCAACATTCATCTCATAAATATAACATAACGACCACAACTAAAATGTCAGAGAATCTAATAAATCAATATGGTAGGACAGAGGTATCTTTATGTTCAGAATACATAAAAAATATATTTACATGCAGGGTGTTTTCCTTTTTTTTTTTTTTTTATAAGCCAGGACCAAACAAAAAGAATTATAAGAAATTTAACCCTTCATTTACCTAGATGCTCTGGTTTGACAATATTTTCAGCACTCCATTGGGTTGTCCCACATGGCTGCTTGGTAAGAAATGGGCCCTACTCTAAATGTGGACAGAAGGCCTTAGATACCACACTAATATGCAAAAGGCACTGGAAGGGAAGCAGGGAGGAAAACATCCTGAGGGTACTTTGAAAGGATCAATTACAGGCCTTGGTTTAGAATACTTCTGATCATGGTGATTTCTAGAACTTCCAGCTCATTTTATTAGTGCCAACAAACCCTGGGAGGTTTAGTTATTTCCCTGTTAATGCACTAGCGATTGATGTTGATAAATCCCATAAATACTAATGAGGGTGACACAAGTAAATCTCCTCTGAATTAATGAGAAGAGAGTCTCCTGTACTGACCAACATGCCGCCTAATGACTTGAAATGATAGATTTATAAATTCTTCCAAGTTCCCCCGTGGACTCGGGCTGCAGAAATAAATATCCTTACCCAGCCACCTCCTCCCATGAGTCCTGATCTAGGGAGCCTGATGGGAATGGAAAAGGCCTCACTTGGAAAGGGACAAATCCTTCTTCCACCATCTTTTGTGTACTGAACCCAAATGGCCTCAAATGCAACATCTCACCTCAAGGGAGGAGGAAGTCAAGGAGGTAAATGAGAGTTAAGTGTCTTCTGATAAAATAGTCTGAACCGAAGTCTAAAAATGCCAACTTCTCAGATAAGAAAAACCATTTACCACTCATCCATTATATTGAGTTTAGTGTATGTACATGTGTTTCAACACTGCGTTCCAGTTATCTACTGCTATTCAGCAAACAGTAGGTTTAAGCAAGATTTAATTTGCCTATAACTGTGGGTTAATAAGGTCTCCCTTGGGGTAGTTCTACTAACCTCACTTGAAGTCTTTCATGTGTTCACGGTCATATGGTGGCAGGAGATGGAATGTCCAAGATGACTTCACTCACATATCAGGAGTGTGGGCCAATGACTGGGGGCTATGATATCTCTCTCTATATATATATGTCTAGCTTGAGCTTCTTTACCCAGCAGGTGGATTCTGTGAGCAAGCATTCCAAGAAGACGAGCCTAAGAAGAGCCTATGAAGAGCCCAAAAGCACTTCATAAGTTTCTGCTTGCATTGGCCAAGTTCAGGGTCAGTGTGGATGGGAACTACATGGAAGTGTGAATACTTGGAGGTGTAGTTTATTTGAGGTCACCAAAGTGATAGTTCACTACAACTAGCACTGTTTCCCCTAGAGGGGAAAAAGATTGGAACCATTATGACAAGCCGTATTATTTTTTTTAATTCTTGTTCTAATCTTCCACTTTAATATTCAATGACCTAGTATTCCAATTATTGCTTAAGTCTTAGTGATTTGGGTTCCATATGAAAGCTGGGCAAAGCATGGCAAGAAAGAGAGAAGCACTCCACAATTTACAGACAAATAAAGATCAAACTCTCATTTTTTAAAATAGAACAAAAACTGCACATGGCCACTGGTAACACAAGGGAATGTGCCATGAGCCCTACTCTGGCTCTTGATCTTAGCACAAGAACTTCACATGGCACTCATTCTGCCTGTTATTCACACTTAAAAGACTGTCTTCACCCTTTTAAAAGACCAACACTATACCTTTTTTTAACTCAAGTGAGTATAGACTTAAAGGCCCCATAAATCTTGCTCCAACAATTCTCCCCTGAGGATATCCTATTAATATGACCCTCCTTCACTGCTCTAACCCCATGGGCTTGGTTAATATTTGCCAATTCCAGTCCACCTGTTGGGATTCATCAGCAATAAATAATTTGTGTGGCATTTTCAATTTTATCAAAGCACATCCCATGTGATGCTCAGAACAGCTCTCTAAGGTAGGTGAGACAAAGATTTATTATCTTCACTGGAGCAAAATAAAAACAAAGCCTGTACACATTAGTATGTAGTGCTAGTTTTTGGAGTATTGTATAGTTAGCAAATGTTCCCTGTACATTATTTGTATCAAGATTCCTTAAAACCATCCTGAGTGGTAGAAGTTAAACACTTTACCCCAAAACCCCACAGTGAGCAAGGGGCAGGACTCAAATTATCCACTCAATCTAACTTCTTCCCCAGCTTGTAAGAGGAAGGGTGAGTGATCTATGGCCAAAGAGCTTATGGGAGAATTAAAATTAGAGCCCATATGTACTGATGGACATCCCTGTGCCAAAACTCATGCTGATTCCTAAGCCTGATTCTTAAGTTAAAATCTGTGAGAATTATTCCAATATTAGTGATAAGATGGGCCACACAAGCAACAGTGAGCTTTTTTCTTTAATGTTTATTTATATATTTATTTTGAGAGACAGAGAACACACACATGAGCAGGGGAGGGACAGAGAGAGGAGGGGAAGAGAGAACCTCAAGTGGGCCCCATGCTAACAGCACAGGGAATCACCTCACAAAGTGTGAGATCATGATATGAGCCAATACCAAGAATCAGACACTTAGCTGACTGAGCTACTCCAGGTACCCCAACAGTGACCTTTGAACGAATATTTAAGAATACCATAATGATCTAGATTTCCAAGAACATAGGAACCTAACATAGGCTGAAGGCTTTAGAGAACACATTATGGTTGATGCCAACAGTGTGACAGCAAGGTTTCACCAGGTGACCTCTCAGGCTTGCAAGGTTACTCAAACACTGCTCAGTTTAGATACTATTTAACATTTCCAATAGGAAAGCAAATAGACAAATAGATCAGCAAACAGAATAGACAGTCTAATTACAAGTTTTGTATGTGATAAAAATAGTGGTTCAAAATGATTAGCAAATGGCCTAAAAAACAAATGGTGTGTTTGTGTGTATGTATGTATGTGTGTGCGTGTGTGTGTGTGTGTGTGTGTAATTTTTTATCTCAACATGAAATAAAACACACGCACAAAAATCTAGTGGATCAAGATCTAAAAGGCAAAATTAAAACAATGTTTTAGAAGAAATATAGGAAAATATGTCTATGGCCCAAGAATGAGACTCCTGGTCAGACACATATAGCATAGATAGCATAGAAAGAAAAGACTTGTTAATGTGTTAACATCATAATTAAAAACCTGTATGTAATAAAAAGCACCATAAATTTGAAAGGCAATAGAATGGAAGAAAATATTTGCAATATAGGAGACTGAGGTCAAGAATGCCTGAATATATAAAGAACTTACTAGAAATCATTAAGTAAAAGTCACACAAGGCATTAGAAAAAAAATGGGCAAATGATATACACAGGCATCTCAAAATAGAAAAAAAAAAACCCCAGATAGATAATAAATACATGAAATGATTCTCGAACTTGTCAGGGAAGTGAAACATTTTAAATGGCAGTAGAATATGCCAATGGATTGCAATAATTTTCAAAGTGTGCTAATACCAAATGCTGGCAGGAGAATGGATCAAATGGCATTCTTTCCCCACGTCACTAGTAGGAACAAATATTGATAAAATCATCGTGGAGAACAATTCTATAGTATGAATTGCAATTTACAATATGCATACACCATGAATTAAGTAAGTCCACTTCTTAAAATATACCCAAGAGAAACACTTGCACATGTACACAAAAGCCCATAACAAGGGCATTTACTGGTGTAACAAGGAAAAATTACTAACAACCAAATGTCTATCAAAAAACTAATGGTCAACTAAACTGGGCATATCCATACTATGGACTATTGCACTCAAGTCAAAAAGCCCAATCACTCTATGTCTATGGGTACTGACATGGAAAGTTACCGAGACATACCACTGAGTGAAAAAAGCAAGCAGCTGAACTTACACAGTACCATAAATTCTTAGTATTTGTACATACGTATCTATGCATATGCGTGTTTAAGTTCTCAGAAAGAGGATAAGCAAACATAACCAACTCCTAGTACGGTTAGCTCTAAAGAAGAGGGGAGATTCTTGAATGATGAGAACAAACTGAGGACTGATGGGTATGGGGGGGAGGGAGGAGATGGGCATGGAGGAGGGCGCTTGTGGGGATGAGCACTGGGTGTTATATGGAAACCAACTTGACAATAAACTATTTGTAAAAAAAAAAAAAAAAAGAAGAAGAAGAAGAAGAATGGAGGTTAGAGTGAAGCGCAGCCAAAGAGGATGGAGCCTGAGCAGTTAGGAGTATGGAGAGTAGTGTACTTGTGTAATTACAATTTCATTTTCAATAAATAAAAAGACATGGCAGAACAACCTCCCCCAGAAAATTCTCCAATGTGCTGTCTTTTCTGAAATTTATAAAAGGGAAGGGGAAGGGAAGGGATGGGAAGGGAAGGGGAGGGAAGGGGAAAGGGAAGGGGAAAGGGAAGGGGAAAGGGAAGGGGAAAGGGAA